>NC_074705.1:16563792-16788792 GCF_029448725.1 Salvelinus fontinalis
GCACTCTGAATACCATCCTGCACCCTGAGAAAGAATGAGCGTCCCTGCAACTATGTGAGACATTTATCACTCTTCCTTTTTTTTCTGCATTTGGAAAAACAATGAGTAGTTCCTGTCTAGTGCACCTGAAATGTAGCAGTCAGTGTCCCTGCGATGTTGACACGGCAAACTCAGGAGAGGAAGAAGAGAAGGAGGACCACCTTAAACTCACGGCGGGTGTCAACTTGTCAACTTTTACTCCTCAGCCCATTTGACAACATCAACATCTACTGGACCCCAGTGCCATGTCTGTGGAAAGATCCCTGTACCCAAAACAGATGGAAGAAACCGAATCGGCCTGTCAGAAAAGCTGTCCATCCTCAGGTCATTGTTATTTATGTACTCGGTACCAGAATTGCTCCGTTGTTCAACTGGCTCTGATCAAATAAAAGAGGGAAGGAAACTAATGTTACATGGAACAAGTCAATCGTTTGTCCCCACTGTAATCATTCAATGTCTACAAAGCTCTGTGGTTGGTATGTGAGTAATACGGGAAGCTGACTGGAAAAAAATGACTTGGATAAACGTTTTAAACCATGTCATGAGGAAGAGTGCAAATAAAATAAAATGTTATTCGTCATATGGTTCGTAAACAACAGGTGTAAACCGCTGAAAAGTGCCAATTTTGCCTGTTTCCATTTGTACATTTCCTAATACTGCAGTATCGAGCAAACATAAGCCATGAACAGACTTCAGATACTATGGGTTATGATAATTAAACATAAAGATACATATTGCCAGACATACAGTAGAGTAAAGAGTACTGAAATACAACAGTGGGGTAGAGCATTACTCTTATAGTTTCTCAACCAGTGGAGGCTGCTGAGAGACGGCTCATAATAACGGCTGGAATGGAGCGAATGGAAGGGCATCAAACCATGTGTTTAATGTATTGGATACCATTCCACTCATTCCGCTCCAGCCGTTACCATGAGCCCGTCCTCCGCAATTAAGGTGTCACCAACCGCCTGTGTTCTCAACCCTCTGTACCAAATCTTTCACACAGTTAATTTGATTTCTCTATCTCCAAGGACTTGTTCTCTTCCCAAAGTTGTTGTTGGTTACCCCCCCCCCCCCCTCTTTCTCCTTCTTCTCTTTTCTCCCTGAACATGTAGACGTTGGCATCGGTTCTGTAAAAACAGATGGAAGCTGAAATGAACACATCTTGTCTTCTTGTTATTCTCCAGTCTTTTTATTTGCAATGCTGCCTGTGAGTGTGAGAGGCGGCAAGGCCAGGGAAGGTGTGTGTGTGTGTGTGGCCAGTAGCACCTGTCAGGAGTGGTAGTAGCAGTAATATTATGTGCCTAATTAGCTAGCACACAAGGAATTTGGTCACACGAACAAACGAACGAACGAAGGAACGCGGCGGATCTGTGGGAAAGGAAAGAGTGTGATTAGACATTGTTGGCACCTACTGTACACTCACTGACTACGCCATATCTTGTTTCCTTAAGAGAGAGACAGAACGAGAGAGAGACAGAACGAGAGAGTGAGAGAGAGAGGGGAGAAGAGTCCCTCAGTCAGATTTTCTCCCTGAAAAAAGGGGGGCATGTTTTGACAAAAGCTGCCTCATGTATGTTTATTTTTTTAAAGATTTATACAGTGCATACTGTATATTGTATAGTGTACATTTGCAAGCTTTACACCCCCCCACACCCCCCCACACACACCACTGGGACAGCCCTGGCCCTGTGTTTTCACCCAGCCGTCGATATCCTTCCCTGCACAACATGGGAAGCCATTAAAGAGGAGCATCGGGATAAGTGCAGAGACTACAGGCTACAGCCTAGAGCCCAAGGTTTTCCGTCCCGCCGCAGTCCACCGAGCAGCCTCCCCAACGCACTCCGAACGAGGCTGCCAGTCTGCCACACGCTGCACGGCTCAACAGGGCGCCTTGCATAGGTTTGACTTAAAACCCCTGTTTAAAATGCCACTCTTCTCATGTGGATCTGACCCTATCATTGCATTTCAGCGCAGCATAGATTTTTGGACAAATTTTGAGATACGCTTTTGTTCTAAAAAGGATTCAGAAAAAGATGGTGGGGTATGGGCTCCGAATTCAGACTGCTGTAAATAGGGTGTTATACCTTTAACTGTCTCGGGGACTTAACATGTGCTAGTCTTGACTCTTCAGTGGAATTTGCTTAGGCATTGATTGCTCATTAAAATCATATCAAAGTGTTGATATGCAGGGAATATTCAGAGAAACAGACATGAAATTTAAATAATTTCAAAATGATTATGTCAAGGTTTACATCATTTCTATGTAACTCCTACTGATAATGTCCACTGTGTCTTTGTCATAGGAAAACTAATAGAATGTATTAATCAAACCGGCTGCCACATCTTCACAGTTTGATAGGGGGCAGGGGGAGTTGAGAAGAGTTGGACTTCTAAGACTGTCGAGGGGATGAAAATTGCATAAGAAATATACACGACCTTACTGTAGACTATCCCGAATCATAAAGATAACGACAGCACTTTTGCACACAACACTAAAAGGGAACAAATGTGTCTTTCATATTTGCCATGAATACAAAATTCCTGCCCCCCAAAAAACATGAAAAACATCAAATGAATAAAACAAAAGAATGGAAAATGATAAAGGGCCACTGTCATGCACTGTCTTTGTATAACACGTAAGTAGGAAATATGTGTGATGTCAAAAGCCTTTCCATTTTATCTGCCGGGTACAGCAGCGATTGTAGTGTTTCCATCAAGCCCCCACTTCAATAATTGAAGAGAGTACGGACATCACCTGCTGAGCGCCCAAATCACTGCTCTACTTTGAACAAACTGCTGTGACATTATAGCATTAGGCATGGCAACGCCGGCATCTTCGAAACATAGATAGAGAAACAAGAGAAAGGAGATGGATCCATCTGAGCTGAGGAGAGCGAAAGAGGAGCGCCTCAGGCTGGAAAGTAATGAGCAGATTTCCATGGAGGGTTTTAGAGACCCACTTGTTAAAAAATGGTTTCTTGTCTTAATACATCCTAAAAGTGTAATTTACTTCCAAAAGAGAAACAACAAAGGCACTCGTGACATTCCTGTCTGTGAAAAAAGGAAACACTTGTAAGGGTTGATATGCCTCGTGCTTTTCAGACGGCGGAGGGCTTGTCAGTTTCTTCTTTTCTCAGGTGGCCACGGAGCCCCTCAGATCTCCACCGATCCTTGATTCACACAGTCACTACGTCATTGAAAGTCTTCCGACGGTTTACTGAAATTAGAGAGCTTTCCGAATCAATTAGGACATCAATGGAGCTGAACTTTCCTGTGTTGAATACATATAGTGCTATATAAAAAGGACACTTATTGTGTGTAATAAACAGGGGTTTTTCAGTGTTGGAAACCTTGTCAGTTTGATACTAGAACATACAAACTATCGTTTTCAACTATAACCACGGCATTAGACAGGAAATGCAGTACATTCTATATATAAAAGGTCTCTATTTTCTAAGTATATATTTTTTTAATTCAGAGAGCATTAACACATCGGCGAAGGTTTATTAAAACATCTGAACATACACATTTTGCAAGTATAATTATATATTCCAAGTAATTCCTTGTTGTCTTCTGCAGAAGAAGGTACATTAACACCAAATATAGGTCTCCTATTAAGCTGAATGTTATTTCACTGTTTATCTCAACTTGTGCCTAAGGGTTCTACAGCTCTGCCATCTCTTTAGTTCCCCCATTAGGACATTTGTGAAGTGAAAATTAAGACTTGTTTTGCCTGCTGCCAGAATATTTGCAATATCCAAAACCCAAACACCAAAGATGGTTTGAAATATAATAAAGCTCTTTGAAATTAACCACATTCTCTAATGTATTGCCATACCGAGACAGCAGACCCCACTTTGCAGTACTCACACAATACTGATCTATACAGTTACAGTTTTCCTCGAAGTTGTCTGTTGTTAGATATAATCATAAGTTGATCAATTTTGATGCAAAGTTATTTAAACATCGTCGTAGATGCGCTGGTTCTAGTTTGTGTGCTTTTCCTCTGCTTGCCAGATCCCCAGGCCGTGCTGTCTGTGTTTGTCTTTCCATACAGGGATTGTTGTTGCTCTTAGAGGCGAAGAGACAGAGGGGGGGAAAGAGACTAGCCAGGGAACCCTAGAGCCAGGACTCTTCCTGAACTGAACCCCGGGTCAGTCTACACCTTAGGTAAAGCAGTTCCACTCCTTTCTCCTCCAGGGTGAAGGCTGACTGGTGGAGCAGGAGGAGGAAGGAGGAGAGGCAGGAGAGGAGTCAGGATGAGAGGCTGGAGAGGAGGCAGGAAGGGCGGCAGGGGAGGGTACCCCCGTGTCTTGTGTAATCAACATTTAGAGAAGAGCTGGAGGCAGGACTTGTATTCCCCGCTGAGTGACAGGCAGCGCTCAGAGCGAGGATAAAGCTCTACTCTCCATCCCAGCATTCCAAGGGTCAATATAGTCTGCCTGGGATTGCAATTTTGCAAATGAAATAACTCATAACTCAGAGAGCCCAAAAATTTGAAGGAACTTAATATCCTCTTTACATACATTTTTTTGAAATATATGATGACAAATTAAACAATTTACAGGATTGTAATTGTTTCTTGTTTATGTTTCTTACTCCTCTTAATCTCAGTAGAAACAATACTATTTGTTCAGTCTAAGATATTGTAATGTGAGGTTTGTTTTAATGAATATTTCTCATAAATATTAAATGGATGTTCCATTGGAAATGCAACAAGCTTTAAAAAAAAATGCAGTGATGAGACACACAACAGTGTAAAATCCAATAGTGATCCACCTGACTAATTAACTGTGTATGTGACCATAGCAAATAACTACAGGCAACATGTGAGCCCCTCAAATGGCTGTTCCCCCAGGAACTAGAGACCTTTTCATTGTTCACAGAGGAAATAATCAATAATTTCCATAATTCTGAGCATATAAACAGAGTGAACCAGCACAGGAAACAAAGCCGTGGCCTGGGCAGCGCCAGCTACAGCCTCGACCCGCCCCACAGGCTCAGCCTCTGAGGCTGCTGCCTGCCCATGAGAAACACAACACCACCCAACTGTCTAAAAACAGCCTCTGCAGCTGGTGGCACAAATGCATCTCTCAGGCAGCATTCAGAGGCCTCAGTCTGCGCAGTTTACCGCGCTAAATGTATGGAATCAGCCACATGCTAAAAACTACAATTACAGGTGATATACAGAATGAAATCACAGGGCTGTTTTTTTTGTGGAAGAAAATTGTCCTAATGACCGGTTTGGCGGTTCAGCGATGGGAGGGGATAGGGAGGGAAGAGAGAGGGAGGGAGGACGGGAGGGTTGCGTCTCTCCTTTTTTTCTTTGCCCATGATGGGAATAGCTGAAACAGCTGCACCTGCTGATGCGCCGTGCTCTGCAACACTTAATGATATCGGATGATATCATTAGGCAAAGTGTTCACAAACAGATGTTGAGCCGCTGCCTAAATAGTGTCAGCTGAGCCCGCGCATCCCGGAACAGTATTATTTATATAGAACATTTAAGTTTGTTATGTTAATAACCCTGCTATTAGCACGTGGGTGTTGTGGTAGGAATACAAATGCCACCAATAGGGCCATGCCAGGAATCACAAAATGCCGAATTAAATACGTCTCAGGAGCTCTCGGGGTGGCGGATGACTGGAGTGAGTAGCATGTAGGGCTATGTTTAGGTCTATTGTTTGCCTTTTCTCCTCAACACCTAACGCCTTATTTGAGCAAACATCTGAGGAGGCAAAGGAAGGTGTGTGTGTGTGTTAGTCTGGCGGGAATGCTGTGGAAGTAGTTTCACTAGCTCAGGTACCTTGCACCGTGGCAGCATTAGGAAGAGAGGTTGATGTGTTTGACCTGTGAGAGTCTCAGAGCAGTTCGTATTATTCTGTACGAAAATCCAGAATACTCCATTTAGTATGATATGTTATGTTTCGTATGGTATCTATTAAACCATCATCCATTTCACATGACACAGTATGTTACTAATTACAATTCATATGATATGTTCAGAATTTTAATTCCTACAACATGCAATTCGTACAATATTTTACGAATTGTAAAATGTATGATATGTTACGAATTCCAATTTGTTGCGTCTGAAGTTAGCTAGGTGGTTAGGTGGCTAATGCTTATGTTAGCTAGCTCTAGGAATTAAGCTTTTTAAGGTTAGGGTTAAGGTTATGAGTTAGGTTAAAGGGTTAAGGTTAGGGTAGGGTTAGAGGAAGGATTAGCTAAAAGGGTTCATGTTAGACTTAGGGTTAGGGGAAGGGTTAGCTAAGATGTTTAAGAATAAGGGAAGGGTTAGCTGTCATGCTAAGTAGTTGCGAAGCAGCTAATTAGCTCAAATGCTAAAGTTGTCCGTGATGAGATTCAAACACGCAACCTTTGGGTTGCTAGACGTTTGCATTATAAACCCACCCATCCACCCACAACCAACCACCCATAACCAACCACCCACCCACCCACCCACCACCAACCCTGACCCTGACCCCAACCAACCAACCTCCTTTTGTATTTGCCTTAAGTAACCTTCTGTCTGATGTAACCATACCAGACGTAACATATCATAATAATTTGAGTGTCCCGGATTTACATTTACTATGTTATGTGTAGTCTATGAGACCAGTCTGGTGGGAGTTGTTTGGCTGACTAGGGGTCAGAGTGGCGAACAGATAGAGCTCATCTCTCTGTATGTTACGTGGGATTAAACAATAAGAGGAACGAGACGATAGAGAGCACCGACAGGCACTCTGGAGGTAACTCAACATGCTGTGACCTTTTGAGGTTCAAATATACAGTACCTTGAAAAAGCATTCAGACCCCTTGGATTTCTTCACATTTTATTGTGTTACAAAGTGAGATTAATACGGATGTAATTGTGCATTTCTTTTCTCTCAACAGTCTACACACAATACTCTGAAATGTCAAAATGGAAGTAAAATGCTATATATTTTAAAGATGAATATAACATTCATAACTAAAATACAATTGTTGCATAAGTATTCAGCCCCTTTGCTTAGGCAAGCCCAAATTATTTTACGAGTAAAAAGTGGCTTAACAAATCACATAATAAATGACATGGACTCTGTGTGAAATAATTGAGGTTGACATGATTTTTGAATGGCTAATCCTTCCTCTGTCCCCTATGCATACAACATTTTTAAGGTTCCTCAGTCAAGTATTGAATTTCAAGCACAGATTCAACTACAAAGACCAGGGTGCATTCATCCTTCTGAACTGAGCTGCAGGACAGGAATGAAACTGCTCAGGGATGTCACCTTGAGGCCATTGGTGATTTTAAAACAGCTACAGAGTTCAATGTCTGTGATGGCAGAAAACTGAGGATGGATCAACAACATTGTAGTGACTCCACAATAATGACTTAAATGACAGAATGAAAAGAAGAATACAAATATACACAATATTTTCTTGCTCCAAAACATATATCTTGTATGCAAGAAGGCACTAAAGTAATGCTGCAAAATGACAGAAAAGGAATAAACTTTTTGGCCTGAATGCAAAGCCTTATGTTTGGGGCAAATCCAACACAACACATCACTGATTAACTGCCTCCTTATTTTCAAGTATGGTGGTAGCTGCATCATGGTATGGGTATGCTCGACATTGGCAAATAATGGGACGTTTTTCAGGATAAAAAGTAGCTAAGCACAGGCAAAGTGACTGGGAGAGGAATTCACATTTCAACAGGGCAATAACCTACAACACAAGGCCAACTCTACGCTGGAGTTGCTTACCAAGAAGACGGAATGTTCCTGAGTGTCAAAGTTACAGTTTTGATTTAAATCTGCTTGAAAATGTATGGCAAATTTTGAGAATTTTGAAAAGAATTACGGGCCAATATAGCACAATCCAGGTGTGCAAGGTCTTAGAGACCTACCCAAAAAGACTGCCTGTAATCGACAGCTGCCAAAGGTGTTTCTAACATGTATTGAATTAGGGAGCTGAATACTTTTGCAACAACTATATTTTAGTTAATTAATATCTATTCATCTTTTTAAAACGTATTTGATAATACAGAGTATTTTGTGTTAATTGTTGACAAAATATACAATTAAATACATTTCAATCCCACTTTGTAGCACAATAAAATGTGAAAAAAATCCAATGGGTCTGAATACTTTTCAAGGCACTGTGTGATGTGATTAAATTGGTACTGGCTTCTTGCTGGACCTGCACCTACAAAAATCTACACAATGCATTGATAGTGAAAGAGAACATATCCTAAAAAGCTTTTTTTTAAACATTAAACTACATTACACTAGAGATTTGTGTTGCCTTTCCCATTGCTGAGAACTGGAATGTAATAAGCCTACATTACCTTAGACAGCAAATAAAGTCATGAGCATGAATCCTAATAGTGGTTAATGAAATAATAAAACCTCACACCAACGGCCCTATTGGAATGAACATGAGTGGGAGAGCAACATCTCCGGCAGGCAGGGGCCGGGGTAAATAAGATAAAGCCCTATTGCCTGCATGTTAAAATACTCCTAAGACACGTGTTAACAGATTTATGTAAAGGTTAGGAGTCATGCACCATTCTCCTCATGCAGTTGCCATTCTATCCCCCTGAAAGGCACACAAGACAGGCGCCCATTTCCACGCTAGCTATTATGCTCATTTGTCCTGTCAGGCCTGACAGCCTGTTTGACTCTTCCCCAGATACGGTCATTAGGTACCGCTCTGTCATCTGACAGGAGGCATTCTGCCGCTCCTAAAAACCTCAAATTATTTCCTTCGCCAGAGACAAGCGGGTGCTGAGAAGGTAATTTTTAACCTTTCACGTGCACCTGGGGAACGCTCCTCCTGGGAGCCAAGGTGCCTGTGTGGCATTCAGTCATCAAAACATGACCTTTAATGGCCGCGCGGAGAGCAGTTGGCACCGGGTGCCATGCGCGGGGTAATGCTAATGTCGATGGCTAATTTATGCGTCAGACGCCCCGACTCTCGCCGCCTGAGCCGGAGCCCGCCCGATGCATCTGTGGTCGGTAGGTTTAGGTGGTGGCCGTGGTGTTGCCTTGTTGTACGGCAGTTAGATTTAACAATGTGGGGAAAGGGGGATTGGGTACGGGGGGAAAGGGAGGGGATCTGGGGATCTGCCCCAGAGCAGCAATCTAGAGGTTAAAGGCATTTTGGGGAGGGGGATGATTTCTACTGGCACGAGCCCGGGAGCCGGCGGAGGGGGAATTGAGGGGGCTAATTATGTAGCAGGGAATACATTTGGCGTGACCACTGAGCCTTTTTAGAATTTGTGGAGCACACATCTGACTAACGTGCCTGACCTTTACTTGTTCAGCCCAAATTGCAGGAGACTAGAGTGGATGCAAGATGGATGCAGATTCCATGACTTAATTGCCCTTTATTCTTAGCAGGGTGGATAGGATGGGATAGAGGCAATACCTTGTTGAATGTGTCAAATTAGAAGTGATATTTTGTTCTTAGGTCTTCAACATTTATGACAAGCGATTGTCCTCCTCCCTCGAATACGTCCCATATTTTTCTTATTGGCTATAGCACCCGACAATCTCTCTCTATACTTCTCATAGATCCAACCTGAATAGATACAATGTCTCTACACTGTGTACACTTCGTAGATACAGGACTCTAGGAAAGGCCTGTGTAATACGTCTGCTCTCCCCATTCCCAGCTAAAGTACATCTCCATTCTGCAGCATCTTGTGCCATATTTCACGTCACGGTCATTAGGCTCCTCAAAGAGCTCCCTGCCTGTCGCTCATATCGCTAGGTTGGTTTCCTTGACAGCAACGATGTCCCAGCGTATGTTATTACATGCAACCTCTATAACATATGCGACTTCCGCCAGCTGGTGCGCACATGCAGACAGGAGAGGAGGCCAAAGAGGAGAGGACAAAGGTAGCGGAGTACAGTAACGTGCACTGTATGTAGAAGTATAAGAATATAGGAAGCATATTAAAAATAGCATTTATATAATCAACTCAAATGAAAGTGTTATTTGTCGCCGAATACAACAGGTACCTTGAAATGTTTACTTACGAGCCCTTATCCAACAATGCAGTTTTAAGAAAATTGATTTAAGAAAGTATTTACTAAATAAACTAAAGTAAAAATAAAAATACATTCAAAACGGTAACACAATAAAATAAGAATTATGAGGCTATATACAGGGGGTACCGGTACTGAGTCAACGTGCGGGGGTACAGGTTAGCCCAGGTAATTTGTACATACTACTAATGTAGAGTAGTATAATAAATAGTATGATAAATATCTAAAAGTGACCCTTATCTTGAGAAGAACTGTTTGTGCGATGATTGCAACTAGTTCCGGCTCTGATTATCAGGTGAAGATGGGAGATATTGTGAAGGCATATGGAGCACAATCAGGTTGTTTATGTATGATGGGGGTATGGGTTTGCAAACAAGGCGTGCCTTAGGCTTCAGTGTAGATTGCCAGCTATCTGTCTTTAATCCTCCAAACTGTTAGTCACATAATACAATTGGTATTGATATATATATATATATATATATATATAATACTGTTTATGAACATAAGGATATCATAATTTGTCATTTTTACAAAAGAGCTCCAATTGCAATAATGGTGGTGAAATGAGTTGAAGATGATCATTATCATAAACGAATATGCAAAACCAGAAAAACATCACATCCCAGTGACACGATCGTCCAATCAAATACAGCAAATTTGTGGCATTATCTTTCTTTGAAAATGTACATCTAAATTCATATTGAGCAATGTCGACAAATACTTACATAAATATGTAATTTCATATGTTACCAGACAAATCTGTTTTCAGTTCATTTACACGTTCTGCCATATTGCTTGAAAGACACTGATGAGCATTGTGTCAGAGGAACTGTAATATTGTGTCATTTATTTTTCATGCAAAACAATGTTTCCCCTGTTCATTTTTTCGCTGTTCATTTTTTTTCTCCAAAGTTTCAACTTCCCCAAGCACATGAAAAGGTCAATGTAAAGTGTTTCCCGAACCCCTTCCAGCAAAAGAATGTAATAAATATAAGTAATAAGTCAACATAATGCAAGATAGATTAAGCATATAGCCTTAGATTTATACAGGCATTAATGATTTAGTATCCTAGTCCTAATCCCTTGTTCAACCCAGCGTCACCATTAAACTTCAAAATTACACATTCTATCACTACCACCCTCCTCACCTGAGTATTGGATTACTGAAATAAAGAATGAATAATTAATGACGAGAAATAGGTTCCTGGCAACTGCAATGGCTGCAATTTAATAATGAGCATTAGGTTTCTTGTTTTTCCCCCCTCCGCTCCCTTCCCTCCCTCCTTCACTCCATCCTCCCCTTTAGTCCACTGGTGTTTGAGCCTCTCATATGTCTAACAGGGGAGATGACCGCAGGAGCCATGAGACAGGTATCATTTTCTTATATCCTGGAACGAAGTGAGAGAGTGACTGAACTGTACACTCCTCCCAGGCAGCAGCTGGAAGGACAGAGAGAAAGACCTGCCTGTTTCTTTCTCTCTCTCTCTCTCTCTCTCTTTTTTAATAAGCCTGTCGTTAAATAAATTAGAATATTCACC
Source organism: Salvelinus fontinalis (assembly GCF_029448725.1). Classification (NCBI taxonomy): domain Eukaryota; kingdom Metazoa; phylum Chordata; class Actinopteri; order Salmoniformes; family Salmonidae; genus Salvelinus; species Salvelinus fontinalis. Next base: position 16,575,413 of record NC_074705.1, read on the forward strand.
CAGGGGTGATAAGACGACCACAAACCCTCTGTCATCTGTTTCCCGAGCACTGCCAGCCAAATAGAGCCAAGGCCTAGCTACAGCTTTCTTCTCTCTGGCCTAGCTCAACCTCTCTCTCTTTCACTCTCTCTCTCCCTCCCTCCTTCTGTCTCTCCTCTCTCTGTCTCTTTCTCTCTCTATCCCTCTCTGTCTCTCCTCTCTCTCTGTCTCTCCTCTCTCTCTCTCTCTCTCTCTGTCTGTCTCTCCTCTCTCTCTCCCTCTCTCTCTCTGTCTCTCCTCTCTCTCTGGCCTAGCTCTCTAGCTGAGTATTCTCTCTGTCTGAGGTTAGGATAGAGAGACACTGACAATATGCTCCTCCTCAGGTCTGTATCGTACTGTCCTCAACACGCAGTATACACATTATGCACACAGATACACAGTCCACATATTCATATTTAGTTAATGTGCTGAGAGAATAAATAAAGAAGAAGATGAAGGATAAAAGGAAAAAACTAACTTTGTTACATATGGATTGCTTCTTACAAGTAATCAGGAGAATGATGGTGATTGGCTGCAGACGCCAGGCGGCCAGGTTGGCCAGGCCTGGGAGTTAGCACTGTGCCCAGGTCTTTGCTGCAGGCAGGCTGGAGCTCGATCAGCTGCCCAGGTTGGCCCTGACTCTGCTGGGGAGCAGATGGCTAGCCAAAGCTTGTAGTCACACTTACCTTCCCCACTAAATCCCTAATCCCTCAGTGGACGCTCCTCCAAGGCAGGTTTTGGAGGCAGAAATAGGGGTTACAATCTGGACGAGGGTGCCGACTGCCAAAATACTCACAACACAGAAATGCAAATTAACTTATTTGTGTTGTCTGCCAGCCAAAAGAACTGGGCTTCTTTAGCAAGTAATTAAGATACCTTGAAAAATATTTGTAAAAGATCAATAATTTCTGAAATTGACACATAACAATGATAAAGAATAGAACAGACAGGGTGTCCTGCGCTGCTCCTGTATTTTGCATCTGTGCTCCGCCCTGATTGTGTTTGTCCACAGATGTGTATATTAGTGGCTAGTCCTTTGGGTTCAGGCCAGGGCCCGTTAATGTCATCCTCTCTGAAGCATTTGATTACTTTAAATTACTCTGTCATCATGGCTGTTGAATGGGACTGGTCGACACAACACAGAGGTAGCCGCTGGATATTGTACACACCGTACATAACATAGGTTTTGTGCAGATATTGTTCCTTTAAAGCAAACAGCTTGACGCTGTATAGCGCGGCCCAAATCAACAACTGTTCAGAGGAGGCCCAAGAACCGGGCTGACACTGCTCAGCTGCGCAAGTTGGCTGGAGCTAGCATCGAACAGACACTGTTATTAGCCCAGTGTTAGCATCTAAATGGTGTGCAGATGTTAATGTGCTGTTTTTAGATACAACATCTAGATAACGAGGCAGAGATAAACACCATTTCACATCAGATAGTAAATGAATGAGAATTATGATTAGTGGAAAAAAAATGTTTGCATATATACATATATATATATATATATATATATATATAATATATATATATATCATATATATATATATATATATATATATAATATATAATATATATATATATATCATATATATATATATCATATATATATATATATATATATATATATATATATATATATATATATATGTTTGCAAAAATATATAGCACAAATGATACCAAGGTCAATATTTAAATAAACTGTTCATTAAACCATAATGGGAAAATGTGTGCAATGTGTTTATAAAATAGTTAAAACACAGTAATAAAAACAATTGGGTCATTCAGGCATTTCAAATATATGAGCATTGTGAGCAACATGATACTCTACAGCCATAACACTACTCATTATTACATGTGCGTTACAAAGTTATGCAAAGTGAAATGAATGAAAGTGAAAATGACACATTGGAAAAGATTAGGAAGAGTATTTGTGAGTTGGGCCTTTCCAATTACCCCCATAAACAGTGCGAGGGCTATCCGAATCAGCCTTCCCTGTGTCTACTGTAGTAACGGTTGAGGGCCTCTGAAAGGCTTGGGGCCCAGTGAAGCAGAGACAACAACCATCCTGGTTCAGGAGCAGATGTCCTGCACGGCCAGTCTCAGATGGTCACAGTCAGAGTCTGGGGAAAGGTCAGCCTCATACAGTGGGTTAAACTGGGCCATCATTACTTTTGCTTCAGGTCTTTCGGGCTGATGCTTTTTCAGATCATCGGCTGGATTCTATTTTAATTAAAGGTTAGGTTATGGTGCACTTTCGCCGTTGAAGCACACGATGCTACACAACTATGGAAGCGCACGGTGGACCGCATCTGAGAATTGAACACGGGAAATCAACATTTATTTGTCGAAAACAAAATCAGAGAAATGGTCAAATCTGTGACATTATGATCAAAGTTAAAGACCAAAATATGTAAACCATGTTATGGCATTGACTAAGTCAAACATGTGCACTGAAAGAACCATTACGCAAGCTATGTGTTACATCACATGTATAGGACTTGAATGACATTATACTGTCGGTTCTGAACCACAACCCCAACTTAAGTTAGTCAATGCATGGCATGGTTCGGACATGAATAACATTAAGGGTCCGTACTTAGCACAGACTTAAAATTCATCGGGGTGATCTGACAATCAGATCTGGCATTTCACCTGTGGGTATTTGGATTGATTGAGATGCACCAGAGTGGCTGTGTGTGTGAGGCTGTGTGAGAGGCAAAGAGTTGGCTAATTGGCCCTAGAGTGCAGCTAATTCTTACTGAGCCTCTCTGAGACCTACATTGTAAAGGAGCATCAATCCATTAATGGAACGTTAATGTGTTTCTCATTTTCATGGAGGGGTTGGGGTAGACCAATGTGGAAAATCAGATATCGCCACCTTTAACTCCGACAGCGAATAGTCCGAGTTACATGTCTAGAAGCATCGTATATTTAGCTCTCCATCAATGAAATACGGGGCACTGACTAGCATGAGCTGCCTTAACCCAGCAGCTATAACTTTCTATTCCCTTTGAACAACCAGGTAACATGACAGATTCACTATATATCAAGAGTGCACTGGTATCAGTAACAGCTTTGCTCCTGTGTAGCTACTGAAACACACACACACGCACGCACGCACGCACGCACGCACGACTTAAGGTAAAACAAGGTACAACCCCCTCTGTTGATTTTCTTATATAGCCCTCTCTTAAAAGATGAATGAGCAGGCGGACTGTACATCATGTTCGCTGACATGTTACATTAACATTTATAAAGAACTTCATCAAAAAGCACTTTCTCCTTTCCTGGTGCACGGTAGACAAATTTGTTCTGACATCGGCGCAGCTCCATGGCTGGTTGCGGTCTCAGATTAATGCGGCAGGGACGGGGGGGGACGGAGGACTCCGGCTCTCCGGCAGCAGTGATTCCTTTTAGATTTTAGCTTATGAAATAATACCTGTCATTTGCCGTCGCTGATCCCAGAAAAGGGGGCAGGTTTCTGAGGTCATCCCTCCATCTGTCAGTGCAGCAGCAGCATGCTGTGTCCCTCCCTCCTCCATCCCTCCACATTAGTACGTGATAGGCTGTAACAGGGCTCTCAGGGAGGGCCTCGGCCCCCATCGTCCCCCATCCGGCCCCATCTCCCAGTGGGCTAGACACAGAAGTAGTCGGGGGGGCGGCCGACTCCACCTGGGAGTCACTGATATGATTACTGGCTAAACGATGAAGACACAGGGCATAGTCTCTACATTCATATGGGTTTTATGATTCCCTGGTTATCAGATAACTAGAGAGAAAGAGAGAGAGAGAAAGAGAGAGAGAGAGAGACCTATGGTCGCTACTACCAGCATCACATGGCATTTGAAATAGTAGATTATTGTAGTTTGGATGAGAGAACACTCTGTTCTCGAATGCCTTCTGTGTTGGGCTTATGCCTGTTGAATGGCAGGAAAGGAGAGGTCAATTTTAACTAACATTGTGGCGAGAGTAACGAGATACATTTGAAAACAAACACAATTTGCAAGGATAAATGCCACTTTTTCTAATGTTCCATGAGGAGACCTAGGTCTGATTCCTGACTAAAACTTAGCTAATTAGATATCATTTACCTTGCCATCTTGAGAGCCTCAAAGTTATATTGTTCCCTTCATGAAGCGGTGCAATCCATGTTTAATTTAAACAGCAGAATGCAAATTCTTAGCCACAAATATGATTCATATTCATATGGCTACTTAACTATTAATGCCACATCCAGAAGGTCTAGACATTTAACATGCAAAGTGATTCCTACGGCTTCTTCTCTTGATGGGAAGATTCTGCAGGTTAAGACAATCAGCAGATAATGTCATACGTCATTATTTATCTTCATCTTTCCACGCATACTTATTGAAATACTTTTTTTTTTTACACATCATTTCCCCACATAACCATAATCCTTTATTCTTTTGTATTGAATTCAAAAGGTAAAAAAATAAAACCTATCATTTCTGTTTAGACTCAATCCAATGGGTTGATCAATTCTTTTCTCTGTCTTTTCTAGGGGTACAGTAAAGGTTTTTGCTGAAGGCTTGAATACATAGAAGGACAGGGAGAAAAAGTATGTTGGGGTGATCATCAGTGCCAGACACAAATGAGGAACGATAGCTGTAGTTCCCTAGCGCTTCTTCTTCTTCCCCCTCCTCTTCCTCCTCCTCTTCCTCCGTACCAGTCTGTTGAATTAGATCTACTAGCGTTTGAACAAACAGGTTGGGATATATTAAGTTAAGCTACAGTACAACTATATTATGTTAAGCTACAGTACATGGTGAGGAAGTGCATACCTGCCTTGGGGCCTGCAAATACATCAGAGAAATAAAATCATGAAATGACCTGGTTTATTACAGTACTATCTCAAATCCTCATAAAACACATTCCATGCCCCAAATTGATAAATCATAGACCCCCCCCCCCCCCCCCCCCCCCCCCCCCACTGTGCATTCTTAATTTGAATATTAGTTAATGGCATGTGGGGAAGTTTTGAGTTGGCCCTTCAGTTTCTTACAGTGGTCAAATGTTTACTCAAGATGAGAAAAATATGTATCAATTCAACGTCTCTAAGACATTTAAAAAAATTAAATTAAAAAATATTCCTGGACGCCAGAGTACGGAAATAGGAAATAGTATTATCTACTTGTTGATAGCCTATGTAAATATAAGTATGTCAACCGCCAGGCTTAAAGATTACAGTATAGCCTACTTAAAGTCATGGAATCAAACCACAGAGAATAGATCAAGCAGTACCTTTGTGATCTGTACGATTCCGCTGCGCCAACGATGGTATTTGTCAAGTCTTCCTAAGAATTTATCAAACGAGCTCATTCGCTACCCGCTGCCTTTTAATAGTACTGGATATATTTTAAAGGAGTTCGTCTGACTTTGATCAAAAGCTCACAGAGGATTCTAATCAGAAGTCAGACAAATAGATTTGAGCCTAAACCAGACGTCATAGCATAAATCTTGCATGTAATGTGAAGGAGAGGGTGGGGCAGTCATTGGGTACATATTCCACTGTAATATTACCCCTATATAATTAAAACAATTATTACCTGTCTGTGCTTGACTCAGACTGAAATTGGTTCCGGTACTCATTTTGGGTGCCGGTACTGTTTATATTTAGGTGCAGGATTTGCACAATACTTTTGAGCAAATATTCTTTAAGAGGAACAGGAGCTCAAGCAGTAGAAGATTTGAGGTCCCGGTACTCAGCTCTGGTGAGCTCCTGCCCAAGTCAAGCACTGTTACCTGGTTTCCACAATTAGTCCAAAATCATTGAGGCAGGATGATGGTTTATACTACAACATGTCACATGGTTTAAGGTACTGCTATATACTGTATAAAATATGACATAGTATGTTTTCTGTTTGTTTCTCACTGTAAAGCCTATTCTGTTGAGTATATGGATCCAAAATGTGCATATTTCCTAATATCATTCTTCGACATGGTGGATTTGACTAGATCACTTTGGAACAAAAAGATATAACAATGCCATATTTTTATTTTCTCTTGGCAAAAAACCACACTGCTATTTGTTGCTAGATAATCTACTTCATCACAATCCCGGATCCGGGAGCACCACCATCAGTAAAAAAGCTGACTAGCATAGCCTAGCATAGCGTCACAAGTAAATACTAGCATCTAAATATCATTAAATCACAAGTCCAAGACACCAGATGAAAGATACACATCTTGTGAATCCAGCCATCATTTCTGATTTTTAAAATGTTTTACAGGGAAGACACAATATGTAAATCTATTAGCTAACCACGATAGCAAAAGACACAACTTTTTTTTCCCATCATTTTTTTCCTGCATAGGTAGCTATCACAATTTCGACCAAATAAAGATATAAATAGCCACTAACCAAGAAACAACTTCATCAGATGACAGTCGGATAACATATTTATTGTATAGCATATGTTTTGTTAGAAAAATGTGCATATTTCAGGTATAAATCATAGTTTACCATTGCAGCCACCATCACAACTCTCACCAAAGCAACTAGAATAACTACAGAGACCATCGTGTATTACCTAAATACTCATCATAAAACATTTCTGAAAATACACAGCGTACAGCAAATGAAAGACAAAGATCTTGTGAATCCAGCCAATATTTCAGATTTTTTAAGTGTTTTACAGCGAAAACACAATATAGCATTATATTAGCTTACTACAATAGCCAACCACACAACAGCATTGATTCAGGCCAACAATAGCGATAACGAATAAACCAGCAAAAGATATACATTTTTTCACTAACCTTCTCAAACTTCTTCAGATGACAGTCCTATAACATCATTTTACACAATACATTAAGAGTTTGTTCGAAAATGTGCATATTTAGCGGCACAAATCGTGGTTATACAATGAGAAAAGTAGCCAAGCTGCCAACAATATGTCGGGAGAAATCTTGGGAGAGGCACCTAATCTAATCAGTAACTAATCCTAAACTTGGCTAAAATATACAGGTTGGACAGCAAATGAAAGATACATTAGTTCTTAATGCAATCGCTGTGTTAGATTTTAAAAATAAAAATTATTTTTCAACAGAACAACGAATTAACATCATAAATAGTTCTTACTTTTTGATGAGCTCGCATCAGAATCTTGGGCAAGTTGTCCTTTTTCCAAAAGAATCGTTGCTCGGTTGTAGCCTTCAACGTTGGAATTAGCAGTAAACATTTACATTTTAGTCATTTAGCAGACGCTCTTATCCAGAGCAACTTACAGTAGAGTGCATACATTTTTTTATTACATTTACATACTGAGACAAGGATATCCCTACCGGCCAAACCCTCCCTAACCCGGACGACGTTATGCCAATTGTGCGTCGCCCCACGGACCTCCCGGTCGCGGCCGGCTGCGACAGAGCCTGGGCGCGAACCCAGAGACTCTGGTGGCGCAGCTAGCTCTGTGATGCAGTGCCCTAGACCACTGCGCCACCCGGGAGACATTAGCCATGTGGCAAAGACGTGTCCAACTCAGTATAACGCAGCACTAATAAATATCTGAAAATCGCAATATACTGATATAAACTGATATAACTCGGTTTAAAATAACAACATTATGATGTCTTTAACACCTATATCGAATAAAAACAGAGCCGGATATATCTAAGGGCTATAACGGGAGCTTTCTAGAACGACATCCAGAGTTCCTTTTTGCGTCATGGCGAAGAGAAGAAAGGAAGGACCCCGTGTTGCCAGCCCATTTATAAGCTCTCAGATCTGCCTAGCAACACCATTTCAATTCTCACTATTCGCTGACATCCAGGGGAAGGCGTATGCGCATCTCAACCAATAGAAGACAGGCAAATTAATAAAGGGACCGCAGAACAGCCTGCAGATTTCAGCATTCTCACATCCTCATAGGAAAATTGTTCCAACTCCAGTTCTGTTTTACTCACAGATATAATTCAAACGGTTTTAGAAACTAGAGAGTGTTTTCTATCCAATAGTAATAATAATATGCATATTGTACGAGCAAGAATTGAGTACGAGGCAGTTTAATTTGGGAACGAAATTATTACAAAGTGCAAACAGCACCCCCTATTGAGAAAAGGTTAAGGCGACAGCACGCTTCAGTTCAGCTGGCGAACACGGCTAACCAAACAATTGTGATTGCATACTCCCTTAAAAGCCCATCGCTTGGAAAACGAGACAAAAGCGACGTTAGTATTGTTTGTCTATTTTGAGACGACGTAGACAGGATACACTTCCTCAGAATAGTCAGAATTAATCTAAGATAGCTCGAGAAATTAAGAAATTAGAAATTAATTTTGACGTTTTTGGCGAGGAGATCTTAGTTGCGCAATTTTGCTTCTAACTAAGCTGTTTGGTGCGGTATTTGTCAATGAAAAAACAATTGTATGAACATTTTGAAAATCAAAGACTTTATTGAAGAATCCCAAAAATTGTGTGCCCAAACAGCCCAAAAAAACCTTAACAAAATCCAAAACGAACCAAAACGTCACAAAATGTCATCATAATATATGCATGAACTCTTCCGCACTGTTTCGGCTGGGAAGCATGCAGACACCTTTACTCTGTAGTGGCTGAGCCCATTCATACCCCTCCAGTGCGCGGCCACTAGGACCTCCAGTGTAGAGCTGCTGTGACAGACAGCCGTGGTAAATAGCGGTGAGAAGGTAACATGTTGTAGTTTGTGTATTACATCTGACCTGGCTGGAGCCTGTGTGTGGCTGAACAGAAGCGCTGGGGCCTTCTGGAACAGAACAGAACAGAGAGGACAGGGCTGGAGCTGTACGTGTCTGGCTCCGATCCCCGCTCCCATTGACCAAACAGCTGAACAGGGACTGAGTGTGTGTGTGTTTGTGTGTGTGTGTGTGTGTGTGTCTCTCAAAGGCAGGCAGGCTGTGGGAGGGAGGCAGCAGGACCTAGGCTCATTGTCCTCCCCTACTCAGGCTGGTTAAACTCTGTTGGCAACGCCACGTCCTCAGGGATGATTTGGAATCCCAGTAACAGGAATTTTAGCACGACAGGTGTTAATATCAAAAAGTCACACATACAGAAACACATAGAAACGTTTGCACACATGCACCGCACACACAAAAAGGTTCAAGACAAAAGCATAGTCTACTTTACCCCCACACACACAATGGTGGTGCATGTCCTTTGTGTCGATCCGAGTCAAAGGTCCTGCCTGGCCTGGCCCGACACATTAGCTACCCAGGTGCCGAGCGGATACAGTTGCACTATATAATGGCTAATTCAGGGGCCGGTTATGGGAACACCAGCTGGCCCTGTATTTGTCAGAAATGAAATTATTTTGGATTCACATGTCAACAGAAGGACCTGACATGCAAGACTGAAACAAACTCATTTCTGCCTCTTCTTTCCCCACATCAATAAAAATCTGTCCATTGCTTTAGTGCAGTGTTTCCCAAACTCGGTCCTCGGGACCCCAAGGGGTGCACGTTTTGTTTTTTGCCCTAACACTGCACTGCTGATTCAAATAATCAACTAATCATCAAGATTGAATTATTTGAATGAGCTATGTAGTGCAAAAACCAAAGCACCGCTTTAGTGACATGGAGTAGACTTATTCGTTTTCCAAAGGAATAGATAGAACCATGATGACTTGCCAAACAAATGAAGAAAACCTTCATAAAACCCACTACAAAACCTTGAACCCTGATCTCATGGAAGCCATAGTAATGCTCTCAGAACTGTATGGATATCAATGCACGCTATCACTACACACTCTAACTGCCTGTAGATTTCTAAGGCAGATGTTCACTTTGAAGAGTTGACCTGGGCGATGAACCACCTTCAAAATCATTATACATGTAACTGACCTGTGGAAAATGCAAAATTTTACATGGTCGTAAAAGGATAAAAAAATTATAATCTGATTCACAACAGCTGATAGGTGGGTTAGTATAAAGCATATCTGATGCACCGTCACACCCACACAAAACATTAAGAACACCTGCTCTTTCCATGACAGACTGACCAGGTGAATCCAGGTGAAAGCTATGACCCCTTATTGATGTCACTTGTTACATCCACTTCAATCAGTGTAGACGAAGGGCAGAAGACAGGTTAGAGAAGGATTTTAACTTCTTACGGCTGAAATCCCGTTAACGGGATCGATATGACAACAGCCAGTGAAAGTGCAGGGCGCCAAATTCAAACAACAGAAATCTCATTATTAAAATTCCTCAAACATACAAGTATTATACACCATTTTAAAGATAAACTTGTTGTTAATCCCAACACAGTGCCCGATTTCAAAAAGGCTTTATGACGAAAGCATACCATACGATTATGTTAGGTCAGCACCTAGTCACAGAAAAACACAGCCATTTTTACAGCCAAAGAGAGGAGTCACAAAAAGCAGAAATAGAGATAAAATGAATCACTAACCTTTGATGATCTTCATCAGATGACACTCATAGGACTTCATCTTACACAATACATGTATGTTTTATTTGATAAAGTTCATATTTATATCCAAAAATCTCAGTTTACATTGGCGCATTATGTTCAGTAATGTTTTGCTTCCAAAACATCTGATGATTTTGCAGAGACCCACATCAATTTACAGAAATACTCATAATAAACATTGATAAAAGATACAAGTGTTATGCATGGAATTATAGATATACTTCTCCTTAGTGCAACCACTGTGTCAGATTTGAAAAAAGCTTTACGGAAAAAGCACACCATGCAATAATCTGAGTACAGCGCTCAGAGACCAAAACAAGCCATACAGATACCAGCCATGTTGTGGAGTCAACAGAAGTCAGAAATAGCATTATAAATATTATAAATATTCACTTACCTTTGATGATCTTCATCAGAATGCACTCCCAGGAATCCCAGTTCCACAATAAATGTTTGTTTTGTTCGATAAAGTCCATCATTTATGTCCAAATACCTCCTTTTTGTTCACGCATTTAGTTCACAAATCCAAATTCACGAAGCGCAGGCCAGACGAAAAGTTAAAAAGTTCCATTACAGTTCGTAGAAACATGTCAAATGATGTATAGAATCAATCTTTAGGATGTTTTTATCATAAATCTTCAATAATGTTTTAACCGGACAATTCCTTTGTCTTTAGAAATGAAAAGGAACGCAGATACCTGTCACGTGCCAGACCTCTTAGTCAATCAGCTATTATTCTCTCCCCCTTCACAGTAGAAGCCTGAAACAAGGTTCTAAAGACTGTTGACATCTAGTGGGAGCCTTAGGAACTGCAATATGACCCCATAGACACTGTATATTGGATAGGCAAAGACCTACAAACCTCAGATTTCCCACTTCCTGGTAGGGTTTTCTCTCAGGTTTTTGCCTGCCATATGAGTTCTGTTATACTCACAGACATCATTCAAACAGATATAGAAACTTCAGAGTGTTCTCTATCCTAATCTACTAATAATATGCATATTTTAGCTTCTGGGCCTGAGTAGCAGGCAGTTTACTCTGGGCACCTTATTCATCCAAGCTACTCAATACTGCCCCCCAGCCATAAGAAGTTAAAGTCTTGAGATGATTTAGACCTGGATTGTGTATCAAATCAAAATCAAAAATCAAATGTTATTTTTTACATGCGCAGGTGTAGACCTTAGTGAAATGCTTACTTACAAGCCCTAACCGACAATGCAGTTTTAAGAAAAATAAATGTTAAGAAAGTATTTACTAAAGTAAACAGAAGTAAAAAAATATACAACTAAATGTTTTTAATAATAAATACGAAAATTTAAAAATAACTAATAATTAAAGAGTAACAATAAAATAACAGCAGCAAGGCTATATACAGGGGGTACCCGTACAGAGTCAATGTGCGGGGGAACAGGTTAGTCCAGGTAATTGAGGTAATATGTACAGTGGTTGCTCAACTAAAAGTTTTGAGATTATGCTGCGGGATTTAGAGGTAATTTGTGGTTTAGTACGGTGCCCTGCATCACTGCATAACTGCTCCAGACAGCGCAAGGGAGAGTTAGAGCACTGATTATGCTTACTGGGAAAGACTCTTTCAAAATTAATGGACGAGGCAAGTGGTAGGGGGAAAAGACAGGCTTCAGAGGTCAAGACAGCGCTGCTCTGAGACAAGCATGGGGACTGGTCTTGATAAATCAATGAAATTTTTATTTTCACTGAATCTCCGTTTGGGTATTGGTTAGACTACAATTATGGTGTGGAAATGTAAGGACTAATTTTCTCTGACTGTAGTACTGTAACTTACTCTCGACCGGTGACATTGTACAGCACCATTAAGGGGCTATTAGCAGGATAATTGATACTTTGTGCAAGGCAAATGTGACTCACCACCTGGATTCAGTCTCATGTAGCAACATTGGAATTTCAGGTTTTTAACTTGGATAAAAGTGGAGACTCAGAGCTACAAAATGGTATATCATACACTACATTTGAGAAAATAATGGGAAAGTAATTCTGCTTTGAAATTTGATCAACATGTAAACTCACTTTTGAGAAAACCGTCTTTCAATGTTTTGGTACTACTATTGGAGAGCCCTTCTTTGTCTACACCCATTCAGCATTGTTCACACCCTCTTAAGCCTTAGCCCCACCCATCTCTTTAAGGGTCGATCCAACCGTACTGTACTAACTTGCCAGCTATTTCCAGACATCTAAGAGAGAACAGCTCACTGAACATTACTCGCCCTATCACTGTGGTTTCGCGTTGAGAGCTGGATGCTCTGGCCAATAAGTAGGGTTGTTCCGGAAGCTCTGACCTCACAACTACAGTCAAGCACCCAAGCTAACTGGCTAACATTGGCTAGCTACTTCCAGACACATAAGGAGAGAACACCCCACTCTGACCATTTTACTCACCCTAGCAAAGCTGGTTAGGTTTTTTTTCTTCATGTTATCCAGAGCGTTAGTGACTAACTGTGCGGCTGGCAACAATTGAATTACACTTTGTTGCCAGCGTTAACTGACACGGACATATTCAACGGCTGTTGAGCATTCAAAAATGCTTCATTTATTCTGTGCTCTGGCACACTATGATGAGAGGCTTTTGTTAAGAAATGTAGCTAGAAAGCTAGCTAGGTAAACAATGATTCCCAACGCATGACGTAACATTAGTTAGCGAGTCAGCCAGCTAACGTTAGCTAGATAGCTAACAGTACACTTTAACTTGAAATGAAAATACTTTGTCAAAATTAGAGTGGAGTCTTAGTTAAGACATGTAGCTAGCTAGCTAGCTAAACAATGGACCATAATCACAACTCATGACGTTACTACCCTGCATGAATCTGCAGGTAGCTAACCAACCAGGTTCTATGGCTATAACTAGTCAAGCAAATGTGTCTGAGTTACAAAGAATAAGATCATACACATAACGTTTGCTAGCGACCCAGCCAGCTAACGTTAGCTAGCTAACAGTACACTTGAAATGAAACCACTTTCTGTCAAAATTAGAAATGTGTAATATCTGAAAATCTTACCAGTACACATCATGGTTGGACGGTCTCCTGTCTGACACCATGCATGGTTGCCTTAGTTTGACGATGTAATCCAGACTTGTGTTTCTACATCTCCTTAGCCTATCATACTTGAATTACACTCATTTCAAAACTCAGTTCTCCAGAAAGTGGAGAGCATACACATAGTGTTAGTTAGCGAGCCAGCCAGCTAACGTTAGCTAGCTAACAGTATACTTTAACTTGACATTAGGTTTATGCAGTTTTACTATGCAATACATGTTTTTTTTTAAGCTACGTTCGACACAATTACCTAAACATACTGACCAGCTCCAATAGACAGACAGCGTGCTATATGGTAGACCAATCCAAACTCATCTCTCGGGCATGTCTAGCCCATTCGTTATCTCAGCCAATCATGGCTAGCGGGAAGGTTGCCCTCTTTTTCTGTGGCTAAACAAACTAGGCTGTAATTTAACAATTGTATTCGTATTTACAAATGGCATACAAGTTTGATATTAAGGCACATGAACGTTCACGTGTTCGAGAAGCATTTTTAGCAACAAAAAAAATGTTACGTTCAAACAGCTCTCTTGTGGAGTCGTGACTTGTGACATACGCCTACTTTCCTGAATCGGGTCACAATTGATCAGCATTAAAAACTTTGTGGATGGGCCCTCACGAGGGGCGCTGCGGTCTAAGAGCCTGCTGGTTGGATACCTGTGCCGGCTGTGACCGGGAGACCCATGAGGCTACGTTGGGCTTTTGGTTTCTCTCTCTCTAAAAACAGAAATAAATAATTCTAAATAAATAAACTGGATTTATTTACAAATTAGTAACAATGTCTCACCCCATGTTTAATAATGGCCTTTTTCTCGCTCACAAAATCATCTCCAAAATATTGTTATTTTTTTAAACAAGCCATTGAAAGTTGGCTGCAATTTCAGCTTAATCCACCAGAAAAGACACAACAAATAATACAACAAATATTGTGGTTACACTCAAATATACTAATTGATTAAAAAAAACTTGAACAATTGGAACCTTTAACAATTGGAAGTATTATTATTATTATTATTAACCCTGTATTTCATAAGCGTAGCAGGCTGTGAAATCTGCAAACAACATTTCTAGGATGAGCTATTAGCAGGACAATATATATTGGTCATATTGGTAATGGCTCCCGAGTGACGCAGTGGTCTAAGGCACTGCATCTCAGTACAGGAGGCACGTCTACAGTCCCTGGTTCGAATATAGTTATTTTTAAAACAAGGGAGGAAAAGTAAGGAACTTCTCTGTCGGCCCTGGAGGCCTTTTGAAAACACAAAATAATCTCAATCGATGAGAATGGGGGTGTGCTCGGTCCTCCTTTTCCTGTAGTCCACAATCATCTCCTTTGTCTTGATCATGTTGAGAGAGAGGTAGTTATCCTGGCACCACACTGCCAGGTCTCTGACCTCCTCCCTATAGGCTGTCTCATCGTTGTCAGTGATCAGGCCTACCTACCACTGTTGTGTCGTATGTGTGCCATTCAGAGGGTGAATTGACCAAGATAAAATATTTAAGAGCCTTTTAAATGGGGTATGGTAGTATGTGCCAGGCGCACCGGTTTGTGTTAAGAACTGCAATGCTGCTGCGTTTTTCATGCTCAACAGTGTCTCGTGTTTATCAAGAATGCTCCACCACCCAAAGGACATACAGCCAACTTGACACAACTGTGGGCCGTATTGGAGTGAACATGGGCCAGCTTCCTTATGATAAGTTTTCGACACCTTGTAGAGTCCATGCCCTGACGAATTGAGGCTGTTCTGGGGGCAAAAGCGGGGGAGCAACTCAATATTAGAAAGGTGTTCCTAATGTTTGGTATTGTCAGTGTATATGGGCAGTCAGTTGTGCCAAAATAACTACTGTTCCTGGTTAGTCCCCCCTTCCCCTTTTCCGCTTCTCAACACAAGACGTTGAAACAATATTGCCATCATTCAAAATGAGAGATCACTCATCATATAGCGTCTTAGTGATTTTTTTGTTGTTGCAACAATTAAAGTGTTTCGTGTTTATAAAAACTCATTGCATGCTTGGACTTCCATCGATAGGAACGAGGAAATTCTCCATTTGTGTGAAATGGTGTTGGAAAAACGAGCCATTTGCATTAGTTTCCTGTAAAGTGCTTTCCCAAGTGACTCAGACAGAATAGTCTCACTGAGTAATGACGATTAGCACGTAAAAGCAATGCGGGGAGTACAAGTGCATTGCATTCATACAATGCCAAGAAGTTCTAAGGGAGTCTGCGTATCTGATGGATGCTGATTTGTTTGGGGGTCTTCACTTCACTTCTGTCTCACGCCCAATCAGATTACGCCACAGAAAGACAAAAGGCTGCTACAGTATATGCCATTTTGGATTTCAAACCGTTTCACTTCAGACACTAAGAGATAAAACAAGTGCCGTCGTCTCATTTTCTTTCTAGTCTCGCAAAAGTAGATTTCGTTTGCACTTATTTCAGGGGGTAAAATTAGTCTTATATGCAGTAGCTCATTTTGAAGAATAACTGTAGCTTTCACATGCACAATGACATTTACAATCAAAATCACGAAGTTAATCTGACAACATGTATGAACATAAATGATGTGTAATTGACACAATAATACTAATACATTGATATAAAACAGTAGTCTACAGTCATTAACCTCCGTATCAACATCAACTTTAAATCATTAACCGCCTAACTAAATTAGCAAATGTATCCGCATGTCTAGGTTATACTCTGCTTTGCCAAGTTTTTTTTCTCCATTCCATATGTCATTTTGACATCATATAGGACTAGTACACACACACACACGCGCGTGCACACACACACACACATGCAGACACAGACACACACACACGCACACATCACAGATTGATTTGGACCGAGCCAAAAAGCAGAGTGCTACTGTTCTCACAGAACACCTTCACATCAACTGTCAACAGCCCAATCTGTGCCTTTCAGCTGACATCTGAACAAATAGTATAACTCAACTCATACAGTATTCACAAACGTAATCTAAATCTATTAAATATTTTTTAATCAAAAATGTTATCCATATATACTGCATGAGATCCTTAGTTTGTTGAGTATCAAAAATGTGTAGTATTACCATTACTGACTATCTTGCAGAAATACTAGTAGTGGTGGTCCTTGTGAAATGTTTCTCCATGTATAAACCCCATTTATCCTCTGAAGTAAATAAATCCTGAGAAGACTGCACACAGAGTCATGAAAAGGCACCTCTGCACCCTCTCTTGTGAGCGTCTCCACGAAAATTAATATTTGCCCGTTCAAACAAAGCTAACTCTCCAGTGATTCCAGCAACACAGGACTTCCGCAAAACCTATTAGCATTGGTTCCAAGGGCACCCTCAGGAAAGACATGATTCCCTAACAAAACCAGCTCGCTGTACATTTTACACACAGAAATAAAGAAAGTGCTGCAAATACACTGCGACATGGAGAGTGCCTAGAACGATGTCTCCTGTTGTGATATGGCAGGGGGAAATACAGTAGCATCATAGATTGTGACATCCAGAAATCAAACAAGTAAGGTCTGTTTTTTTATTTATATTTTTTATATTGTATTGGCTTCTGGGTCAAAGTATCAGTTCACATTTACAGAGACACTATTCACGTACGGTTGGGTTGATTGTCAAAGGTGAGGTGACTTTGCAGTCATCTAAACTGTTTTCTAAGGGTTTTGATCTCAAGCTTTGTTGCACAGTACTTATTCAACAGTGGTTCTGGCGACTGATCAGAAACGTGATCCAGGAAAGTAGTTTGGAAAAGTAAGTAAATTACCCGCTTAGGCCAAGTTCCACGGGATGTTAAACTACAAAGAAATACACCAGTGAAAGAGTATAAAACAGATCAATTATTCCATAAAGATCATTAGCTCCAAAAGTTATTACGATTATGGTCAGAATATTTTTCAGGAGGAACATTTAGTGGCTCCAATTCATGATAATTAATGCTCTTTCCCAGAGGTATTTACATTTTGATGGTCTGAAGTACAATTACGGTTTTGAAACACTGTCCAACCCATGCAGGCAGGAAGTATATGAACATTGGGAAATATCCACTTCTTCAAGTGGGATTTACAAGCCAAATCCTTTGGATGTGTTCAAGCTGTCACTGATTGGAGCAGAGTGACTGGCTTTCTTTGGCTGAATCCACGCAGGGAGAGAAAGGGAGAGAGGGAAGAAAAAAGCGAAGGAGGGAGGGAGAGATGGAGAGAGAGCGGGAGAGAGCGAGAGGAAGAGTGAGAGAGAGAGAGAGAGAGAGAGAGAGAGAGAGAGAGAGAGAGAGAGAGAGAGAGAGAGAGAGAGAGAGAGAGAGAGAGAGAGAGAGAGAGAGAGAGAGAGAGAGAGAGAGAGAGAGACAGACAGATGTTGGATCTTACCCTGTTGAAGGATACATTTTAAACCTGTAGTGTTTTTTGGCTTAAAAAGGCTTCTGACGTTTGTAATTTCCACTTTGAAATGTCAGTCTTGATTTTCCCTTCCGAAAAATGTATCAACCCCTACAACAATTTTCATTTATTATAATCCACATAATAATTCACATTTCCCGTTGCTGCAGGATTATTTTCCTGCTGTATCAAACTGGCTCAAATTAAAATCCTACATCTGTAAGCAGTATGTAGGCAATTGGGAGAGAGGGAAATGGAAGGAGAGAGAGTGTAAAGGAGAGACATTTTTAAACTGTAGGGAGCAGCAGCAGCCTTTCAAATAAGGCAAGTCCAGTTACTATGCTACAGGACAGCAGCGAGAAATGTGGGATATGCAGACAAGGGCCTCTGCCCAGCTTACAGCTATGAAATAACTACCACAAAAATGTCAATAATAGGGGAGGGACTAATTTATATTAACAGATTACATACCAACACACTGTATTAATTGATATTACTTAATATAATATTGTGATATACGTATTCAAGTCATGTGCTTTAAAATTGATTACACCAACACCGTGTGTGTGTGTGTGCGTGTGTGCGTGTGTGTGTGTGTGCGTGTGTGTGTGTGTGTGTGTGTGTGTGTGTGTGTGTGTGTGTGTGTGTGTGTGTGTGTGTGTGTGTGTGCTTGTGTGTGAACGTGCAGGTGTGTGTGTTTCAATTCAAACCATGCCTATTTTGTTATCTTATGTTAGATGAGAACATGCTCATGCAACTATACGCCAGAGCAGTTAGTCATAGAAGATGGAAACTATACAATTCCATCTTGCGCTATATCTGTCAGCTTTGAAAAATAGTCTTCAAAACAATTGGTAGTATGTAAATGTTAAATATGACATCACAGGAGTTACGTTGTTCCGTGATTATGCCATAATAATCAGTTCTTGAACTGATCTCAACAACATCAAACACAGACAGATGGTCAGGAGAGAAGCATTCTTTTATGTGCTTTTTATCTCTTCAAAAAGGCTTTTCCAGGCATTTAAAAACTGGACATTTAGACACAGCAGAAGGACAGGCCCTGGCATCCTCTCACACCTCATCCTATGATTGGTGGCTTCAGCGGTTTGATACTTCCTGGATCTGGACCAGGGGCTCCCCAGGGTCCACTCTTGTCAGCTAGGGAGACAAGGGAGAGGCACGATTGCTAATTTATTCACAGGACTAAAATGAGGGAGAATTCCAATTTTAGGAACTGTGGTCAGGAGAGAGTAAGTTGTTTTACCTGGGCAGCAACATGGTCTCAGTGACTTCGCTCCGCTGGTATGGTGTCCATATTAGGAGAGTCACACAAGTACGGGGTTCATATTAGGATGGGAAATGAGTTGATGATCTTCCACCTTTTGGTACTTTACTCTATTTACCAACAGTAGAAGCTGATACGATATCTCACCATCTAAATTCAATATTCACATTTCTGAAGAAGTGTACAAAATATTTTTCTGTCTGTTTATGTTGTTTATTATGAATGGATATTTGATGTTTGATAAATGTAGAGCCTGGTTCAAAGTTCAAGTGGGTTTTACAATATTGATTTTGGGATGTTTACATCAAATATAGATCTAGTATCCTCAGGCAGAAACGAGTTACTTGCTTGATCTGTTACTTGTTTGCAAGATGTTTTTAAATGGTAACATGTCAAGTCGAGCTAAGTATTGACAAGCTAAAACCCAGCTCATCTGTTAGTAATTGCCATCAATGTCATTGCATCATTCATCAGTTAATCTGGTAAACACTCAGGTGCAATAAACATAATCAATACATTTAGTTTTGTGTTAAAATATGAACATGCATAATACAGGTGATGTGATATTAGAGTCATGTATTCTGACTGTAAATGGCCTTCATGTACTGTAGCCAAATAGCCCTGATTTACACACACTTTTCTGAGTCAGATTTGCTCTTTTGGACTCCTGCGTGTTTATTCTAAGTTTGTTGCGACCTCTGCGCAGGTTAGACCATGTCAGCCCTGCAGCGCTAACCGCGAATGAATCACCGCTACACACGACACTGGCAAGGCACTGGTATGAGTCAATACTGGTTACTTGTAGCCTTGAATGTAAATGTAGCTGATCATAGGGGTTCTCTCACCTTGCAACCGTTTCACTAACTAAGGCATGCAAACCCTTAGGCGGGAATGCCATCTAGTAAGAACCCAGTCATGTTTTTTTTTTTATATTGCTTTCACTGTCAAGGTGAGTTGATCCTGGCAGGCATAATAAAACATACTTTATTATAATACTTTATATATTTTCAATTACAGCTGACACGTCTGCAAATCAAGTGGGCACGTGGGTTTTTCGACCACTTTCGCTTTTTGTGCAAGTAAGCACAAACGTGGGCTAGCGTGGATGTCCATAGTGCTGCCGACAGTGACATGACACATTAGTAAATAACTACGCTAGATAACAGTCAAAATATACCATCAAATCTGCTTCATAATAGTTTATGGCCACCGTCGAATGACATTTATGTATAGCTTTTAGAGGCGAGCCAATGAAACGCCGGCTTTAAAATGAAGTCGGCCATGATTCATGTCACCCAGCTGTCAGTCTTACATTAATATTATGGCCATATCCATCATGTTGCACATCTATAATCAACTCCAGCTGTAAAATTGAATTTGGCAGGACATCACAGAGGATATTTCCTTGATGGCAGGCTGTCGCCCGCAAATGAGAGGTACACCAGGTGAAAACAAATGCAACACAAAACAATGGGTATAACAGGACCGAAATGACAATGGTAAAGGGGAGGAAATGTGTGTTACATGCTTACTGGTTAGCTATGAACTAGGACAGAGAGTCGTATTTATCTAGAATATAACATGTCGAGGTGTTGGTTTCTGTGATTTTAGCGACTCTGCTTTCAAAGAGCTCTCATCGTACTGAATTCACTCCAGCACACAAAAATGTATTTTCAACCTGACCTTTTTTAAAAGTTAGGAAGAGAGACTACACCACTGACCAAACTGACACGGAGTAGTATGAATACTGAAGACTGTACCATAACGGTTACATTACTGTACTTTCCTAAGCAGTCATCTGGGCCCATACGATAACTACACGGTTGTATTTCAAAATGCTAATTATTGATAAATTCACCCTCCGTGTTTCCTTATCAGTCAAGGAGGGGGTGTCTATTTATTCTGAATATTTCTTTGATTTCCTCCTCACCAAATTCCTTTTGAAAGTTGCAGAACTTGTTTTGTATGCAAAGGTACCTAGCTTACAGTAATTTATTTTTATTTGTATGCCTCTTTCTCCTCTAATGTGACAAATAAGAAATGGCAATCTCTGCCCCAGGAAATGTGTCAGGCACCAGAGCAGCACTGTCAGTCATATTGAAGTATAAGCTGCTCCTTTAAAAAGCATGTTGATTCTCCATACTCCAATATTGACTAACTGTCTCTGTTTGATGTATGCATTACTAGCCCCATGCAAACTCAATGTTTGGGCTTAGGTTGTTAGTTCTGCCACTGTAACCGATGCAGAGTAACTACTGATGCCCCCAGATATAACAATTGACTGTCCCCATGGACTGAGAGAGAGAATTTGCTTGTGACTGAAATTACTGCCCAGCTAGCATATTTAATTCCTTGGCAGTTGTGGGAACGTTTGTTTTTGGTTTCACATTGGTTGTGGGAATGAAGACAGAAGTTTCCTGACCGGTTAAACTAAATATTATTTTACATTTAGCCTGTTCTGTGAACATGTATTTTTGGGTTGCAGGGAGGTTCTGAGAACTTTTTACTCTGGTTCCTTGACAGTTTTCCTGGGAGGTTTTATTAACGCTATTATAGTGGAAATTGTAGGTTATTTTGAGGTTTAATAACTTCCTTAAAACTTTCACTGAATGTTTCAATAAGATTTTTGATATCAATGCTAGTTGGGTTAACTTTTTGGAACTCCAAGCACATATGGGACACATGGTAAATAATTTCCTTAGACATTAATCATGCAAACACATTTTAAATTTTTTATTGTGACACAGCATCAGTGAGATTCAAATCCGTGATTTTCTGTTCTCTATCCATTGAATTAGTCCACTTCGCCACCAGGATGGAGCTAGCATACCACGTTTTCTTTATTCATACAAAGCTGTTTTATTCTATTCAAACAGACCCCATTTCAAAGGAAACAAGCACTATTTAAGATCAGGTGTGGCCAATTAGTAGGCGCACCTGAACAGACTTAACAAGATAGAGGATAGAATGAGTTTTGTTGATGCTGAGAATAGAATGTAAATGTTTTTAAATAACATTCTTAGAATGTTCTCTGAACTTTACTAAAATTGTCTTGGGGTTTTTATGGAATGCTTTCTTCATCTTCTGAGGATAGAGCTTATTGTGTACAATTAAACTGTTTTGAACATTTCCAGAACATTGCCAAGAATTGACATAACAGAAAACCATACATTCTCTGAACGTTCTGAGAACATCGCTTAAGTTAGACCATTTTTGAGAACAGTCTCAGAATGTAGTAAAAATATGATGTTAAATAGAAAGAGTGTGGAATGTTCTGTGGAAGTACTGAAATTCCCACAGAAAAACATTGTTTCTTAATGTTCTCTAAATTATTTGAGAACATTAACAATGTCAAACCAGTTGGAGAACATTCCTAGAACATTACCAAAATTGAAATAAAATGTAACCATGTCAGAATTTTAAGGAAACGTTCTGTTAAATTAATGAAAATGATTTTATTTTGGAAAAGTACCTTTTTTTGTACTGAGAATGTTCCAAAGCCTATCCTGCACCAAGACTGTATGAAAAATAACCATGGGACAACCAATCTCTCACCAAGCTCTAAGAAACATATGGTTCTCAGAACATTATGTGCATGCTAGGTGAAATCTGGCGAAACCCAATAATGCAGTGACATACACTGAGTGTACAAAACATTAAGTACACCTTTCTAATATTGAGTTGAACAGAACAGTCTCAATTCGTCAGGGCATGGACTCTCCAAGATGTCGTAAGCGTTCCACAGGAATGCTGGTCCACGTTGACTCCAATGCTTCCCACAGTTGTGTCAAGTTGGCTGGATTTTCTTTTGGTGGTGGACAATTATTGATACATATGAGAAACTGTGAAAAACCCAGCAGAGTTGCAGTTCTTCACACAAACCGGTGCACCTGGCACCTACTACCATACCCTGTTCAAAGACACTTAAATCTTTTGTCATTCCCACTTACATATACACAATCCATGTCTGAAGGCTTAAAAATCCTTCTTTAACCCGTCTCCTCCCCTTCATCTCCACTGATTGAAGTGGACTTAAAAAGTGACATCAATAAGGGATTATAGCTTTCACCTGGATTCACCTGGTCAGTCTATGTCATGGAGAGAGCAGGTGTTCATAATGTTTTGTACACTCAGTGTATAGTTTCGTATTCAGGTTTGGGGGAAAGTGCTATGAGGAACAAAATATGTATCAAAAAATGTAATCGTTAGGAGATAAACAATTTGACTTGGTATTTGTAATAATATTTTTTGAAAGGCATGCGTCAGACATGCCACATTTCAAGTATCATGGCCGTTGAACTAGTCCTCAGGTGTAGAATATATCTGTCTGTCCTTTGAGTTATCGTTTGTTTATAGAAACACTTCAGAAGTTACAAAAGGTCCGACGAGGGACAAATGTTGAGCCGGCCTGCTTTCAGTTTCATCACAGATGATTTTGTCTGATGCAGTTCACTAGGGCAGGGTTGTGGCTATGGCGCTTGTACCAGGATGGAGCCGATGACCAAAATCAAAGAAAAATTCCTGAACACAAGTTACATTGTGGGGTTAGTGCTGACCTTCTCACAGATGAGGTTTGACCATCATTCAAACCTTGCTCATCTCTGCTGGACCCAAATGATTTTTGTGCTTGAGTGAATTTAACCAATTAACCAATATTGATATCTTCTCAGTTTTTTTCACCCATTGATGGTTAAGTGAATAAAATTGTTAATCAATGACAAATGGAATTGGAAATGTATATATATATATTGGTCATACTGGATTCCTTTCTATATTCTTTTACAGGACCTACCCCCCTGGTTTTGGCAACGAGCGGTTATTCTTCTGGAGCCCGTCCACTCTTAATGAACCCTTATCTTTCTCACTTTAATCGTTCACCAGATGTTTCTCCTTCTCTGTTTTCACAGTTGACATTTTTCTGTTTGACATGATACAGATTCAGGTTCAGAAGTCTGTTTATATAAAGAGAGTTGAGGTTGTTGGCTTTGAAACGACGTGTCCCTCAACATGTGCGATCAGCACTTTCCCAGGGTTATTTCCACATTGTTCGCCAGAGACAAGCAGAGGGACACACACACACACACACACACACACACACACACACACACACACACACACACACACACACACACACACACACACACACACACACACACACACACACACACACACACACACACACACACACACACACAGCGACTGACTGACGGACTGGCCTTTCTTTGAGGCAGACACTTTTATTACAAAATATTCACTTTGATTCCTGTCCCATTTGGTGTCCATTCCAAACTGAATGGACACCAATACATTGCATGGTGGTTTAAATTGTGGTTTTAATGTACACTGTTTGTGTTGCACAATTAGCTATCTTAGGCTAAAATGTTAAAGGACTTTGACCTGAAAAGAAAACTCTGCTTGCATGCAGTACCTTACCTCAAAATCTTTCCCCAAGTGTGGCATGTGTGTGTGTGTGTGTTAGTGCCTGCATGCATGAGTGTGTGTGTGTGTCCCACACATTCCATATTTACTGACTTGAGTAACGAAAGCACTGAACACTGTAGCCCACATGAACCCAAGTTCTCATCCAAGCAGCTGTACCTACATATGTCCTTATTTTCCTCTGACCTCCTCTGATATGCAGTGAGCATATGGAGGGATTTCGCAACGTAAATAAACCAGGCCAAAGACAGTATGATGTAAGAACTCACAGCACTCCAATGTTGTCCCTTTGAAGTATGTGTTATTATTGAACAAGCAACAACAGAGCTGATGTGATCTGTATCTTCCGTTTTAACCTCTAGTCTCATTGCAAAGACGTTTTATGGAGTAGGAAAATATACTTGTTTATTAAACTGGTGAAAGATGAGAATAAATCTAATTACAGTGAAGTAGGTCAGAAATTAGCCACTGAGTATATAAGTAATCAAACTGAATATTTAATTACGAATACTTCCCCCCTATTTTCTTCAAAAAGAGTCTGCATCTCTCTTTCTGCCTCTGCCTCTCTGTCTCTCCCCCTCCCTCTTTCTTCTCAACCTGCACTCCTTTCAGAGACTTCCTGTAATTTACTTAATCAAAATCACCTGAACATTGTTGGATTGTTATCAAATGGCTTTCGGGGTAATAAAAAAGGAAGAAGAAGGAAGAATGATTTTCTATAAATAGACCAGAGACCAGAGGCCTCATGGTGCCCAGATGACAGGAAGCAACTGAGGCCTATCATGTGGAATGCCTTTTTCTCCCAGAAAGGAAATTAATTTCTTGTGATTTTAGAAAACGTTCACAAGTGTTTTGTTTAAAGGCTGTAGTGTGGGTTCTCTTTCTTCATTGATGTTGTGATGAGAGATGCATTTCTCCGAAGATACCCCTCCTATTGTAACCCAAATTCTGCTCTTTCTCAAAGCATTGGCCAAGAAATCACAGTTTTGAAATCCCTCCATCCATGGTGGACCGACCAGGCTTTAGTGTTGTGCTTCCTCCCTGCATTCAAATGTCTTCATTAAATTCTGGAATGTATTGTGTTATCATTTGATGTTGGAAGCTTGGAAAGCGATAAAGCACTTCTGTCACTTCTGTCTGCTTTGAACGTGTCCCTGTATGTGACATGCTTGGAGTACACCCAGTATGGTGGCTGATGGGATATCGTTTTATCATCTCAACTCTCCGGAGATAATCTACTAACAAAGACCATATTGGAAAACTTTGCATATGATCACGAATTAAAGGTTTTCGTCAGACGTTGCACCAACAGTGCCACAGGCCTTTTATAAATATGTAGGCCACAATGCCTGTTGTGAAACCCAAAGCAGTTATACAGGGTCAAAATAGGACATTAATGTTTATCTTTTTTAATTGTTAAGGGATCTAAATGTATACACATTTCTTTGGCATGGAACCTAGAGCTCTGTGTTGACAAGTAATGGACGTCTTCAATGGATAATGGTCTCTCCAACAAAGAACACAGAGATCCATAAATTACATTTCAGTCTCTGACTTTAAAATGTTGTCCACATTAACTTAATCTGTCTTCCTTAGAAGGCATGTCGAATGTAAATCATTGCTCCATAAAATGTAATTGTTCTGAGAGGTTGTGTGAACTTCCCTTTGCGTTTGGAGGGAATGTGTGTGTTCGTGTGTGTGTGTGTGTGTGTGTGTGTGTGTGTGTGTGTGTGTGTGTGTGTGTGTGTGTGTGTGTGTGTGTGTGTGTGTGTGTGTGTGTGTGTGTGTGTGTGTGTGTTGTGTGTGTGTGTGTGTGTGTTTTTAGTTTTGTGAAATTACACAGACTGAGTTGATTTCCATGATAATAAAATGCTTCCAATCGAAAAGGGACCATGTGGTCAATGAAAGGATGGCCAATTCCGCCAACTCTTATTGGTTTAGTCGGGTTTGGCTACAATGTCCCATGTTCTTGGAACTAAAATCCAATGGGCACGTGAACACTATAATCTTCAACTTCCGTCACATAGAAATAGATCCAGATGGAATTCAAGTCCAACCACCAAACTAGGCCTTATTTCAACTTTTGATTCCAAAACAGTTAATGATCCAGATCAAAGCGACTTTAAAAATATATTTTCACATCACATACATCTCTTTCACTCTCCTCTGAATATACAAAAGAAATGCACATCAGATGGAGCAGCAATGTAATGTATGTACACTACCAGTCAAAAGTTTGGACACACCTACTCATTCAAGGGATTTTCTTTATTTTTACTTTTTTTTTTACATTGCAGAATAATAGTGAAGACATCAAAACTATGAAATAACACATATGGAATCATGTAGTAACCAAAAAAGTGTTAAACAAATTCAATTATATTTTATATTTGAGATTCTTCAAAGTAGCCATTCTTTGCCTTGATGACAGCTTTGCACACTCTTGGCATTCTCTCAACCAGCTTCACGAGGAAGGCTTTCAAACAGTGATGAAGGAGTTTCCACATATGCTGAGCACTTGTTGGCTGCTTTTCCTTCACTCTGCGGTCCAACTCATCCCAAACCATCTCAATTGGGTTGACGTCAGGTGATTGTGGAGGCCAGGTCATCTGATGCAGCACTCCATCACTCTCCTTCTTGGTCAAATAGCCTTTACACTGCCGGGAGGTGTGTTTTGGGTCATTGTCCTATTAAAAAACAAATGGTAGTCCTACTAAGCGCAAACCAGATGGGATGGCATATCACTGCAGAATGCTGTGGTAGCCATGCTGGTTAAGTTTGCCTTGAATTCTAAATATATCACAGACAGTGTCACCAGCAAAGCGCCCCCACACCATAACACCTCCTCCTCCAAACTTCACGGTCAGAACCACACATGCGGAGATCATCCATTCACCTACTCTGTGTCTCACAAAGACACAGTGGTTGGAACCAAAAATCTCAAATTTGAACTCATCAGACCAAAGGACAGATTTCCATCGGTCTAATGTCCATTGCTTGTGTTTCTTGGCCCAAGCAAGTATCTTCTTCTTATTGGTGTCCTTTAGTAGTGGTTTCTTTGCAGCAATTCGACCATGAAGGCCTAATTCACACAGTTGATGTTCATGTGTCTGTTACTTGAACTCTGTGAAGCAATCTGAGGTGCAGTTACCTCTAATGAACGCATCCTCTGCAGCAGAGGTACCTCTGGGTCTTCCTCTCCTGTGGCGGTCCTCATGAGAGCCAGTTTCATCATACCGCTCGATGGTTTTTGCGACTGCAACTGAAGAAACATTCAAAGTTGTTCCGCATTGACTGACCTTCATGTCTTAAAGAAATGATGGACTGTTGTTTCTCTTTAAATTATACTTTCATTTAACTAGGCAAGTCAGTTAAGAAGAAATTCTTATTTACAATGACGGCCTACCCCAGCCAAATCCGGACATTGCTGGGCCAATTGTGCGCCGCCCTATGGGACTCCCAATCACGGCCGGATATGATACAGCCTGGATTTGAACCAGGGACTGTAGTGACACCTCTTGTATGGAGAATCAGTGCGTTAGACCGCTGCGCCACTCAGATCACCATTCCAGTGACTACCTCATGAAGCTGGTTGAGAGAATGCCAAGGTTGTGCAAAGCTGTCATCAAGGCAAAGGGTGGCTACTTTGAAGAATCTGAATAATATATATATATATATTTTGATTTATTTAACACTTCTTGCGTTACTACATGATTCCATATGTGTTGTTTAATAGTTTTGATGTCTTCACTATTATTCTACAATGTAGAACATAATAAAAATAAAGATAAACCCTTGAATGAGTAGGTGTGTCCAAACTTAAGTAAGATTCTCTGCATGTGATGTGGACCGAGAACACGTTTGACACATCTCCTGAAACCGACTTCTAATGTGTCCCTGGGGCAGTAGTTATGACTTGAGTGACACGGAGGTCTGACAACATGACTTTTCCCTCTTCAGGCCAAGTCTCCAATTCTAGACTCCAGTCTACAAAACCAGGGTGTCTTACGATTTGGTTCAAAAAATAAATAAATTTGGGACATCGGTTCGAATTAGGGCCGCGGCTATCTGTCATTCCTGACTCTCAGGGGCTCATCGATGACAGGCCGAGCCACGGATACAACACCAGGTGTTTTATCCTCGTTGAGGTGGCTATGATATAACACCTACCTGTTTTTTAGCCTCAACCTGTCAAGGGAGCCAGATTTAATGAATGTAATGATCAAAGAAGGAAAAGCAAATTTTGCCCTGAGGTACGGATCCCAGTGAGCCTTGCATGCTGCTAATTATTTAGCATTAAGGTAGACAGGCTTATGCATAGACGGCTACTTCAAAGATTTGATTGGGGTCCGGGTTTGTTACAACAGCACAGAGCCTGGAGGTTGCCGTGGTGACATCAGAACATCAGGGCAGATAAATCTGATCGCGTAAACTGTCTCTAGGCAGCTACAGGTAAGCAGACACCTTTATCCACTCTGACAGGTGACGTGAAGAATAAACATGTAGGCTACGGCATATAAGATCTGGGCTGGCTGATGGAACATTTGTGGCAACTTTTAATGTCGAAGTGTATCTTTTACGTCGTAAGATGTTGGTAATCTTGTCTATGTAGCTGATAGTACAGTATGTGGGGGTTAAGATGGCTCTGGAGAGGCTGAAGAATATACAGATCTGGTTTCTAACCATATACAGTATTTCTCCTGACGTGTGCTATAACAGGGCTGTGTGTTATTCACAACTCATACTGCTCAGTCATAACATGTCATAAGAGAGAATAAAATCCCGAACATGCACCAGCAATACACCACGTGAGCTAAACTTGCTGTCATTTGACATTTTATTTCATTTTTATGCTGCTTGCAATCCTACTGAATCAAAACTGGAACCTTCTTCAGGGAACAAATATCTAGTTTCCATAATTCTCTATGCTGGCTGACAGTCGTTGGCACATTTGGTACAATAGGGACATTTCCTCATGAAGAACATCAGCATGTATATAATAATTTGTCAACAGAGCAACAATGTAAGTAAATCATTCTGAACTTGCCCAGATTTACACTACAGCCTGCCAACAGCTAATTACGGTACGTCCCGTCTGTTTTACGATAGCTGTTTTTTTTTTTCACGAGTTGTGGCCAAGGGGTTGTCACCAGGGTCCTGCGGAGACACTAGGTTTCCAACAAGGCATTCTCCTGGCCATCTGAAGAGTGAATACGATGACAACAGACTTCTGGGAAAGCAAAATGAACACATGTTGAAATAAAAATGCTTTCATGGAAAAACAAAAGGGGTTGAAGTGAAGTTTGAGTTATATTGACATGCTTAAAAAAAAAGTGGACGTTTTTTGTGGTGTAGATGAATGTAATAAAGGCAGCCTTATGAATGTCTTACATGGACAATGTTGCAGCGGAGTACATATTTGGGACAAAGAGAGGAAAAAGACAGAGAGGTAGAGGATCGTAGGAAGGAGCCAGAGTGGATATTGTACTTCCAAAAAGGACACTCATATTGAGGGCTACACATTCTATAATGAGCAAAATGCCCTGAGAAATGCCAAAACTTTGACCGATGTTACTTCAAATTCAAGTGCGCAAGCCAGAAATGCAATAATTCTCCACAGTACACAGAAGCAGAGATTGTAAAGTCCCCATGATGTTCCTTGAACACGTAAAGTGTGCTTATATGTTTGTATCAACCACCCATCATGGTTGATCAGAGCTACTTAACTGGTATCATATAAACAACAATTGTGCCAATTCAATTGCTCACAGCCTTGCATATCTCCATCATTGTTAAGCAGGTCACTATTTTTCAAAGCTGTAATCGAGGTTGCTATAATGGCACATTAAAGAGAGAAAAATGTGATCAGATTGCCATAACCGTCTGATAAAACGAGCTCTATCGTTTTGTATTAAACAATTACGTATGTTTGGTTTAAAGGGAGCTCCTTCACTGTGAGTACTTAGGTGTCTTTTATTCTGTCAAATGTGCCTGAGGAGAGGACTATGTGTTACCATGTGGAGATCTCTGCTCGAATCGTTTGAAAGCCCCTCGGTACCTCCGAGGCATCCAATCGTCTGCTTTGCTTTCTGTTGAGCCTGGAAATGACTGCTCTGTCTGTCTGTCTGTCTGTCTGTCTGTCTGTCTGTCTGTCTGTCTGTCTGTCTGTCTGTCTGTCTGTCTGTCTGTCTGTCTGTCTGTCTGTCTGTCTGTCTGTCTGTCTGTCTGTCTGTCTGTCTGTCTGTCTGTCTGTCTGTCTGTCTGTCTGTCTGTCTGTCTGTCTGTCTGTCTGTCTGTCTGTCTGTCTGTCTGTCTGTCTGTCTGTCTGTCTGTCTGTCTGTCTGTCTGTCTGTCTGTCTGTCTGTCTGTCTGTCTGTCTGTCTGTCTGTCTGTCTGTCTGTCTGTCTGTCTGTCTGTCTGTCTGTCTGTCTGTCTGTCTGTCTGTCTGTCTGTCTGTCTGTCTGTCTGTCTGTCTGTCTGTCTGTCTGTCTGTCTGTCTGTCTGTCTGTCTGTCTGTCTGTCTGTCTGTCACTGTGTGTTTGCTTTTGAAGGTTTAGCCACCGGTAATCTGGAATATGACCAAATGAAACGGGTAATTACTGAGCCTTGAACTGAATGCCATAACGTGTGTTATAGTAAGGTATTGAGGTTTACGATCGTTCTACAGGACCTAGAAAGAATCATAATAGCATAATTGGTGGACATTTTCACCCCAGAGGTAGTTTTTGGGACAGTGCTGTTACGTTTCTTTTTCAATCCGAATGTGTTTCGCTTGTTGACACTGACCCGAACCCTAACTCTCAATAAAATGTCTGCTCTATCCAGTATAACTTTATGTACAGTACAACGACGCAGTATTGTGCTGTTCGGAGTATAAGTGAAAAGTTTATGAAGGTGCTCATTATCATGTTGTTGTTTCAGATGTTGCTGCTTGGGATGTTTCAGAGGCCCAGTGCTAACCCCTCAGCCTCCATAGCTACAGTATTGTGCTATAAATAAAACAGCAGTGGTATCTCCACCCCTGAATTAGTTATTTACTGCTTGCTTATGACAGTCGAATAGCATCTATACTTAACTATGCCTCCGGTTGTGCCTGTGGGGCTGAAATGAATAGACAGTAAGAAAGAAATTGGCCTTGGACTGACATGACAGACACACGGGGCTTTCTTTGAGTCATGTGAACGGACGGGGGGATATTCGAAAGCTACTCCCCTTCCAAATCCCCCATCTCAACGACTAGACGTTGAGACAACAAAACGTCTACTGTCTAACTCTATACAACATTGGTGTGTGCAGAGTTACCTCGAGGGGCTGCCAAAAAATGAACTCCTTCTGTTTCAGACCTGAGTATTGCCGTGGCGTGGCGGCCATTGTTGTCATTGTTCCTGGGAGGCAACTCTCCTTAGCGTGTTTGTCACCACAAAGACAGGCCCGGTAACCTGTTCGCCTGCAGCTGGTGCCCACCTGCAGAGCAAGTCAAATTAGGGAAGGAGCCCCACTGTTCTGGCTCTTGTGTCTGTGGGTTTTGTGTGGTGTGTGATATTAGCTTTGGTCCCACTCAGTGTGGAGGGTTGGCGATGGGATGGTCAGTTCTTGAAGCCCTTTGTTTTGGTCCCTCACATCAACATTTCTTAACCCAAGCTGTAACCGTGCCAGTTAGCCACAGCTTTTTCTACAGTTTGGTATGCTGTCTTCAACCCCCCCCCCCTCCTCCCCACCCTCCAGAATAGCAAACTCCATTCTTCCAACGGTTTCAAATTCCATATGGTGCTATTAATAAGTCCGTTGCTTTGATTTGTCATAAAACTGTTTTCTAAATGACAGTGGAACCGATAGGCCAACTGCCAAAACACATAGAAAACAAATATGGTGTTCTTTAAACGTGTATTTGTAGTATTGTATATTTCTCCTGTGCATTTTTCTTATGTTATTGTAAAGATATAGTGAGAGACTGTTCAACATTTATTGATATTGAAGAGGAAGAAAATGTTATGCTTATAAAACAAGCTGCTTTGTGTCAAATGTTACATGAATGCGTCGCTATTCGCTGTTTATTAAATCCGGCTACATTCTCTGTTGGTCTTATATCACACCACTGCGAACAGATAAAACATTCCTGTTACTAAGTGGAACTTTGACAAAAGAAAAGTAAAACTCACTAAATCCTGCAAAAACAACTCCTAATAGAATTTCTATGAGAAATAACACACATCCTTGAGCCATGAGAATCTAATCTCAAAGTCCTTTAGAAAAGAAAAAACTGGATCTCTGTCCATTTTTCAAAATGATCTAATTTGGCCTTTTATGAGGGATTGGAAGCTCTGGGAAGCCTTAGGGTTCTTTTCATGTTAACAAGAGATGCTCTTGTTAGCTAGCTCCTGCAACTCCTCAACAAGGAAATGGAAAACAGATATTAATCATGATTTGGACACACCAAATATTCACTTCTGGGGTCACGGCTAAGTGATTCAGTTGGCTGAGACACGGTGGTTCATTGTTATCATGGCTTCCAGTCCCAAGAATGCTGCATGTCTTGTGACTTTCAGGGGTCAGGGGGGAAAAATGACATCACCAACGTTTTGTTCACGCATTAGGGGGATTCTGGGATTGTGACACAGTGACACCTTGTGTTCTTATTATCCTGCTTTTCGCTCTTTCTCTTTTCAGTGCCTGGATTTTGTTCTCCCTTTCTTCTGCTCTTTCAAAGAATACCTTTTTCCTCTCCCTCTCTCGTCCGCAGCTGCGGCGATATGAAGTGGAGAAAATGACACTCCATCTAATGATGAATGATACTTGACCTCCAGACGTGTTCCTCAGCGCCTCAGCGAACACGGAACATTAGCATGAGCCACGGCTCACGAGATCCCTGGGATATGCTGTTTAGTTTAGTGTAATAAAAACACACACGCAAGAGGTTTGGACCTTTTCCTCACTACTAAGGTGTCCCCAAATGAAGATGAAATACGTGTCCATATAGATTATATATTGGAAACGTTCCTCAATCTAAGGTCGCCCCACCAAATTTCGAGTGGTGGATCATGGGCGGCTTTACTGTGACATACATTCCACAGCAGTAGGGTTTCCCAAGTAGAGGCTTTTGTTATATGATTAATTACTGGAAGCAACAGTTATGGCGGGATTAACAATTAGTTGGACCTGTCAAGTAGTCAGTCTAAAATGGCAAACTAATTGAACGGCTGGTTGCCCATTGTGTCCAAGAGCAAGGCCATGGAAGTGAGACGGATCTCCCCCCTTTCATCTCTTTTACATGGCTAATACCGTGCTGGAGAAAGGCCTGCCATCAGCCAGGGTAATTTTCTATAAATATTAATATCCTTGGTTTCCAACTATGAACATTGAAACTAAGAAAGTTACCTTCACGGTGCTGTATATTTGATTAGAGCGAGAGTATGTTTCTGTTCGTCATTAGAGAAAGAGAGAAAAATGTTGTTCCTCACATCAGCAAGTTGCCTCTGGTTTATATTGCTACTATCTTAACCTGCACATGTGAACAATTAGATTGAACATTTCTCATGTTATAGAAACTGATGGGGGAAAAAAGGGATTTTCTAAGGACTCTATTTGAACAAACACAATGGTATATCTAAGAGCAGGCGGTAGCGCTATAGGTTCAGGGGCGTGTCAGAAATATTAGAGATATTTTCACTATCACAATTATCTGTGAACTTGCTGGTGATAGCATGAAAGGGCTGGGTTCTGATCAATAAACAAGTTGTGGGTGTGTTGAGGCCTGGCCACTCACTGGCCATTCAGAACGTGCTTCATGGCGAAATATGTGGTTGCTTCAGGTTGTGTATTTGCGGTCTTTTATGTATTGCCTTGGAATCAACTGCAATTCCAATGTTATAGTTTGTTAAATGGCTTACAGAAACGAAATAACAAAATGTCGACCTATTTTTGCTAAACACTTTAACTTGAACTCATTTGCAGTCCACATTGTTCTAAGTCATTGCATGGCTTCAAACTCATTCACAATGATATAGGGGCTGGGCCTACTGTAAATTGTGTTATGGCTGAGCATGGATATGCCAAACATGGTCAATAAGCAAGATTCAATTCATTATTGATAAGACCAATTTTTAAAAACTTGTTTTAAATATGTCACACTTACAGGCACCATCATTTCTTCCCGTGGGCATGTAATATTAAAACAACGCAGACTATGGAGGGTTTTACGCACATCCAAATGTTTCACAGTAGCTGGACTAAGATCCAATATGAATGGAAATGGAGAATGTACCCTCACCATTGAACTGCTCCCAAATAGGCCTATGTTTTATGAACATAATTGGAACCATCTTACAGATTAGATCACATTCACACATCAAGAAGTTTCACTGCAAGCGCGACCACGGACGTTGTCACCATGAAACGAAGATGGTGAATCATTCTGATACTGTCACGATCGTGTGGGGGATTGACGGACCAAAACGCAGCAGTTGGAAAATAAGCCATATTCTTTTATTTTAAAAGATGACAAAAATAAACACGAAACACTTTAACAAAACGAACAAAACAACCGTGAAGCTACAAACGTTGTGCACATAACATACAGGCTACAAACGTTCTACATAGACAATTACTCACCACCAATGAGAGCCTATGGCTACCCTAAATAAGGCTCCCAATCAGAGACAACCAAAATCAGCTGTCTCTAATTGGGAACTCATTCAGGTAACCATAGACTCTCCTAGATAACTAAACATACATAGACAACGCTAGACATCTACACTCAACACAAACCCATATACTACACCCCATAACCCCTTTACCATATAAACACCCAAAACCAACAAAACAGAAACATTCCCCATGTCACACCCTGACCTAACTAAAATAATAAAGAAAACAAAGAATACTAAGGCCAGGGCGTGACAGATACGTTTGGTTGTAATGACATTTTACAAAAAACAAGCAATCAGTTTTTTTTTTAAACAACAGCAACAACGACCATAAATAAATGTAAAATGTAATGGTATCACAAAACCTACACACGTTGCTGTTGAACCAGCCTTCGATACAGTAGGCTTAAGGGAGGAGTTGGGTTTTTGAACACAAGCCATTTTTACAGGTTACAGATAACTTCAAAATGATGTTAAACTTCTCAGGATGGGCATGGACACATAGCCTACATCATGGAGGGAGTTTTACGCACGTCCAAAACGAGACCTGCATGGCTAAAATGTGGGCCTGCCAGCAATGCAAAGATTAACAGGGAATGTCAGCGAACTGTTTTACAGCGCACTTGATACTTTAATAAAGCTTTGGTGATTAAGACTTGTTTCCAAGCGGTCTCAGCAGCCAACCCCTTTATCGACAGTCTTGAGTACGTCGCGATTGCATTGGGCATACACAAAAAAAAAACTTAATTGAGAGGAGGGAAGATTTTTTGTCAAATGAAACGAAATGGGAAAGAAACGGTAGTTTTTTATGTTTCTAAATACAAAGTATACAGGCACCAAAAGCGCATTAGGCTACTCTTTTTCCATGTTCATATGGGCAGTGTGCGTCGCGGCTGGATAGGCTGCGTTTCCGCTGTCAAAATTCATGCCATAGCCAACTGGGTTAACACTAAAACCAGCTTTTGGTTGATCTTAAATATCCCTCTCAGCACTGCCTGAAATGAGCACTTTGGATCATGTTTACTCCTCAAATATTTCCACCTGCCCATCTGAGCGCACGCGAGGTGATATAAGACAGGTAAATTGCTGAACCTGGCGTTAGGGCTGGAAAACGCCAGTTCGCCAGATTTTACACGACGAAATTACAAACGAACGTGCGCTTGACACTAGCGCCGCCTTAACAGCAGCAGAAAATAGAGCCCGTAAAGTTAAAAAAAAACTTCAAGCATTCATAAAGTTGGCCCTCAAAACTGCCGTCTTGCTAAACGCAGAAAAATATGACTTTGCTCAGTGTGCCAAGTTAACCAGTTGAATAGAAACCTGTGCGGCCACACAACACAACTGAAGTGGCTTCCCATCAATGAACCCGCCGGCCAGGGTGAAGCATGGGAATTAACCCAGCTGTACGGACTGCATTGCTAGTCCATGGCTTCCCATGAATGGTTTCAAGAAAGAAAAAGTCAATTGTTCACTTCGAAAGGCACAGGCAGGACAAGCAGGGAGAGGCACAGGAGGAGCAGCACCCATGGTGTGTGGGACATATCAAAATATTTGACAGGACTTCAGTATTATGAAAACCCCTCTTTTCTTTCTGCGGGGACAGTTATGGGGGCCATCAAGGCCCCTGGCGGGGTCATGTCATTGTTTGGCCGCTGGGAGTTCAAAGCCGGCCTTCTATCCTTTAGGATGAAGTCAGTCTGCATTAATAGCATGTAATGAAATTAAGGCTTGTTGCTAAACTGGTTTCAATCCAACTGACTGCTTTTTCATGCGGGAGGGGCGAGATGAGGGGAGTTCCCAGAATGTGTTGAAAGCCAGGGCTTGCCAAATAGAAAGGATAGAGGGCAAGCAACTAAAGAACATTTAAAACAAATGAATTTGATTGATTTTTCTGTTTGTCAATGTTTTTGTCCAAACTAGACACGTAAACGTTTAGGGGTAACGTTTGCTCCATACAAACCTGTGTAGGAACAATGATACACAACATTATTGAGTACCAAATGAATGATCTCAGTCCTACGACATTCCACAATTGAATTTGACATTGCGCTGCTCATAAATAGCTTCGCTGTTCTCTGTCAAACAACTTTGGAATACGCTGGAATGTATTGTCCAAGTATCATTTTTTTGAAACACCTTCTTTTAGAATTGGTAACTTGGGAGATCTGCAGTTGCACATGCTTCTTCGAATTCCCTCATGCAGTTATCATGCATTTGAAAAAAGCCGTTTTCCATCACCTACAGCATGTGCAGGGTGTCGGGTTGTGTGTGAGTGTGTAAGTGTGTGTGGTGCCCCTATGTGTTCCCGTGTGTGCATGCCTGTATGTGTGTGTTTTAGCCTCAAGGCTTGTCTCCTGAGCCTACTGTCTCTTGTACCTCCACGGAGCCCCCCTTGTATCTAAAACTAATAGCTTTGAATCACTCTCTACCCTGCTGCTAATTTATTTGCTGGGGCATTAAGGGAATAAATGTACCTGACATTCTATGTCAATAGCGGGAGTCTCTTTGTGTCCCTTCCTTTTCATATTTAGTTGGACCTACTCCTACAGATGCCGTCCTATTCAAACACTATTCTCTCGCCTTCCTGGAGAACGAAGCAGGAGAGAGTAAAACACCCAGCGCAAAACCTCTAGGTGCAGAAGGCAGTTAACGGTTGCTGATGATAGTAGGCAAACATTAACATAATAATTAGTGTCTTGTAATTGTTTCATTAAAACCAGTTGTTCCATTTCTCCTCGTGTTTTCCCTGAAGACGAGCTGAATTTGGACGACAGCCAGTGGGAGGAGGACATCCACGTTGTCACCGGAGTACTCAAGATGTTTTCCCTTTCTCTCTGTGTGCGTTGGTGTGTGTGTGTGTGTGTGTGTGTGTGTGTGTGTGTGTGTGTGTGTGTGTGTGTGTGTGTGTGTGTGTGTGTGTGTGTGTGTGTGTGTGTGTGTGTGTGTGTGTGTGTGTGTGTGTGTGTGTGTGTGTGTGTGAGAGAGAAAAAGTGAGTGTGTGTGTTTTAACCAGGAGCTGCCAGTACCACTGTTCCCATACATGCAGCTTCTTTGGAGCCATGTGTAGCAGCGCTGTAAGACAACATGGAAGTTAGTATACTAGGCCACTTCTCTGTTTTTCACCTCATTCAGGCGTCTGTAGGAATTTGGTAAGCAGGGAAAACATCCCGCAATTAAAGCCATTTGTTATTAGATTGGGGGTTAGTCATGAGCTGTAATTCCCTGGGTGACATCCAAGCCAATAAAGAACTAGTAAATATGTACATACTGTTTGCATAAAGGTGTATGTTGACACTGCAATACTGAAGGAATAGTAGAGGTAATGTTTCCTATTTTACCTCTATTTCTTTCTTATTTTCTTCATCTTTGATGAAGTGATACTTGTTCCATACACCTGCCGTGCTTCTCCAAAACAATACAAGTGTTCAGTGTGAATAAAACCTCAATACAATTATCCTTGCCATTCTTCACCTTCTATGAAAGTGCAAGGGTCCGCACTGCTCATTTAAAGAGGAGCACGTAGCAGCATCCACCTTGTTGCTTCTCCCCCCGGCTCCATCAGGAGGCACGACGCTCATAGGGTTAGATCAGACCACCGTGCCAATTACTGCAGGGAGAAGGATGTCAGACAGACACACAGACGCACTTTAAGAGTTTAAATAACACGGGCGGTAATTTGACATGCAATATTTTCTTCGAAGAACTCGTGAGAAACATCTCCCATGCAGAGATGTTTTTGTTTACCAGAGAATCTGATCTAATCACGAAGAATCATTTCCAATACACCACATATCATTTGTAGGGGGACCTCTCTTTATGAACCAATAGCGTTGGAGGGAGGGGAACACATACTGTACATCAATGGAGTATTTTTTAACACGTACGTTTTCATTTTCAAAAAAAGACAGATTTGTCTGCTGCCTGCACAGAAATAAAGCTATAGACTCGTACTGAAAATGTTTCCATCAACTTAATGAATCTTTGAAAAGAGGGCAATTTTCGAACAGTAGAGCAATCTCCGGGTCTGAAAACATTGATGAACAAATAAATGTGAGCAATATGAACGGGTTTGTTTGTTTGTTTATTTTTTGTTTGTAAAACAAACAATATAGTTTATTTGCTGCAGCGAATCTTATAGAAAATCTCCTCAAAGACTGATTGGAGTCTTTGCACTGCAATTAACTCTCTGTCTCTGTTCTCTATCTATAAATCACATCCTGACTTCTCCATGTAGATGACGCTTGTTCCATTTACAAATTAACATTATCAGCCATCTGTATGGGGGATTTCCAATAACAGTCCCAGATATCGGATATTCAGAGACAGCAGCGAAAAACAACTTTTAGAAAATCATTTCCATTCTTCATACAGTAGAAACGCAGTATAGGAAGTGCTAACAGATATACTAATTTCCCCCCGACATTTTGACTAACGAAAAC
Organism: Salvelinus fontinalis; assembly: GCF_029448725.1. Taxonomy (NCBI): domain Eukaryota; kingdom Metazoa; phylum Chordata; class Actinopteri; order Salmoniformes; family Salmonidae; genus Salvelinus; species Salvelinus fontinalis. Next base: position 16,615,116 of record NC_074705.1, read on the forward strand.
AGCGTGTGTTTGAAAATGATTGTACGTTTGGCGCCGTATCAGTCAAGTCAATACTTACATTCCCACCCTTTCCCTCTCCATATGACCCTGACCGTTATGACCCCGACTCTCCCACTCCACCACTGAGTCAATTACCACACAGTTTATTACATTAGTTGACAACTAAAGATGTCAAACATCTCCCACCTGCATGACCGGAGCATGGGATGAAAAACAATAAAGTTCTCTATAGTTGTTTTACCCTATAAACCCAGAACTCCATCAAAAGAAAGTCGTCTTTCTTTACATATTCATGTGTTTAAGTATGTATTAGTGTCTCAGAAATGTGTGTCTTCGTGTGTGTGGTTGAGTGTGTGCGTGTCTGCCCTCTCGTGTGTCTACTGATAACACTAATCCTGTTTATGTGAGTTTTTTTTTCTTCTTGCAATATTGCAAATATACCTCGTATATCCATTTCCTGACTTGAAGGCGTGTAGAAATGCCACAGCAAAGCCTGGACCCTGCCCTGACAATCCGCCATGGAAGAGAAGACAGAAAGAGATCACGTATTCAATTCGCCTCTGAATATGTGATGTGCACCACAGTAGCCCCAACACTTCCTCCAGAGGAGAGCGCCACTCACAAAATTACCAGAACTATCTGGGCAATTGACAGCCTCCCCTGTGGTCAAATAGGCCGGGGCTGTGCTGTGTTGAGAATGCAGCTCCCTCCCTCCCTACCCCCGGCTGGAGCTGCAGCTCTGTGGCTGTACACAGATTCATGTGGGGAGGATGACACTGATGCAGACACCGCAGAGGCTGTCACTTTATTTGTCAACCACCTGACCTACGCTGCGGTTATGATACATCTGATCACCTCTATTCACATTGGGAGAAACGTTGTCCTCTCAATTGATCTCCCTAGCTCTGTACACAATACGGACGGCGTATTTAGTGTATTGTGGCGCATCTCACTTTCTCTCCCCCTCTCTATTTTCTCACTCTCTTTCTTCTGTCTCACTCGCTTCTTTTCCTTTTCCTTCCATTCCAAGGAATCAGTTGGCAGGAAGTGGAGTATTCTAGCTGGCCCTGTGTCTGTGTAGTCGGACCACTGTGAACAAAGCAGCACCTCCACAGCGAACTGCTTGTTATCTCTGTAGTCTCTCACTACCAACCAGGAGTGTTTCTCTCTCTCCTCTCTCTGTCTCCATCTCTCCTGTATGTAGACTGCGTCCTTCTTATGTCAGAGACATGGAGGGAAAGGGAAAAGACTTTGTTGATGGTCAAAGCAGGATGAAGACAAATTGATGTGCAACACAAAGGAGAATCTGGTTTTGATTCTAGCATCTGAAGAAGCATCTAAGGAATCAGAAACATAGTACATCTGAAATTGAAAGCTTCAGTTCCAGGCAGTTATATCCTTTTAGGTCTCTCACAATTTCTCAAACTCTCACAATAGAATTGCATCTTGTGCTCCTTCTTTCTGCCCCAAATGCTCTCTTTGGCACAGGGGGGAACATGTAGCTCAGGAGACTAGGTTGGGGGGAATCCTGGAGCCAGCGAAGGCCATGGCTCCCCCTCAAACCCCGGGCAGATGCTCTCACCAGGGCCGTGGCCAGCACTCCTCACTCCTCCTGGTGACATGCCTTAGTCTCCGTCCGATCCAACTCTGCCCGAACCAGGGGCTGGACATGACAGTTGACACCCTTAGCCCTCGTCGCCCTCACCCCCACCCCTCCTCACCCTCCACCCCCCCCCAACCTTGTTTACGAATAAATTATGCCATTAAAGATGGCAAGTTTTTTCAGTAGCAACTGATGAACCCTGGAATGGTGCTTGTGCCATCTGCGTGTGTGTGAGGGGAGCAGCAGTCCACGGTCCACTGGGAGTGACGGCTGCCCCACTTTCTCCTCTCATGTCAGTGTGGACCATCTGATGGGCTAAAGACCAGTGTCACGTGTCTAAATTTGGGTGCATGTACCAATGCCAGGGACAGAGCGTTTCCCAAAATACACAGGGCAATGCATGATAATGAGGAAGGCCATTTTAATTAGGATTGTCCACAACCTGTGACAACATACTGGACAGAGTTGTGGTTCTGGTCATTCTACCCCATTAAAATGTGTTTTTAACGTCAACCATGTTGTTGTTAATAATGTATGGAACATGGCATATTGAGGTACAAACTATCCAGCAACAAATGAGCTCTGCTAAACTATTTAGTACACATCCACATTTGCTAACAGCTCTTAACCCAATCTCCAGCACCTTGAACTACATGTTTTACTGAAGAAAACCCAAAAGAGAATCAGACCTGGAAAAAGCCAATGGCTAGTTGCATAGCTTGCTAATCATGTAAAAGAAACATCACAAAGAATAGGTAATTTGAAGTACAAAAAGAATAAGTAATTTGGAAAGCGCATACATACCCAAGTGGCCAAATGATTTATGCCTAATGAATTGGGGGGGTGTATTCATTTGCAATTAACAGCATTTCTCTGCTGTGTTAGGCCTACCTACCTGTCATTGAAAACGCTGGGCTCTGTAGCACAGTTGCCACAGACCCAGAGGATCTCTCCCTTACGAGCCACATTCTGTAAGTATGCGATCCCTACCAGCAGTAGACATGTTGGAGGGACCTTGTCTGGCTTCTGCTTCTTTAAATATAGTAGGTTCTCCTGGGAATGTGTTTTACATATATAATTAACACAATAAGATGTTCCGAGGTTGCTACGTCTTTGTATCTTGGTGCCTGGTAGGGAGATAAAGGAGGAGGAGAGAGAGGGGAGAGGGAGGGAGGGAGGGAGAGAGATGGAGAGAGCGAGAACGAGCAAGAGAACGAGTGTGTGAGAGCGAGAGAGAGAGAGAGAGAGAGAGAAAGAGAGAGAGAGAGAGAGAGGTATAGTCTACTGAGAACACTGAGGTCTAATGGACATAGTTGATAGTAGCTTCTGTTACCTTTCAGTCACTGAACTTGAAATGACACATAGCTGTGGGAATCCATCGGGACGTGGGTCATCCTGAAGAGGATATACAACAGCGCCCGATGGCTAAGAGGCTAAACTCCCTCCTGCCAATGCTAAAACCAATCCAATGCTTTCATGTACAGGACAGGAAGCGGGCTAATGCATACTTCCGGAGAAGTATGCGCCATCGCCTCCCACCAATGTCTACCCCACCATTGCCTTGCCTCTCCCAGAAGTAGACGTCACTCCAATACATAGCCAAAGTTGGGAGCACACGCCCGAGGGCTAAACAGGAAATGATCATTCATTGGATTAATTATGATGTTTGCACAAGCTCTTTCTCACCCTCTCTCTCTCTTCCCCTCGCTTCCTCCCTTTCACCCACTGTGTGAATGAACATCACGTTTTCCCAGAAGTCTGGGGTTTAAGCGAAGCATATTTAGAAAAGCTGGTTAGGGGTGAAGGTCTGGTTAGGGCCCTTGTTGAGGCCCCGGCCTCCGATCGCTGGAGCCCATAACATCCATCAACAGTAATAAAGCTCTTTGACACAGTGGTCCGAGCTCATCCATCATTCCTCATTTAAGACACGTTTGGCTTTCCACTGACAGACGTGAGGGATTGTTGTCATTAGAGGCAGATCTTTTGTTTTGATGGCCCTTTTAATGGGGTTGCATTAGGGAAAGTCCTAGGGGCCAGTTTTGGGGTGATTAAGCAAGCAACACATTTACAAGAGTCTAATTGAGACTACAATGCCAGGAACCTACAGAGTGCTCCACCCTATAATGAAGTTCTGCAATTCCGCAGTTCCATGAAAATGCTGAAGTATTGCCATTGTGGGGGTTAGCTAGCCTATACGATGGACTGAGGACTAATGCAATGCACTTTAGGGTGTTGTGACAGAGGTGTTTAAAAAGTCATAAGACACAATTAGAGGATAGGGATAGGACATGTGGCAACACAGGATCATTACGGTAGCAAAAGTGAACTTGTTTTGTCACACATGCAACTTTGTTATTGTATGAGTAGCCTGTTCGGCATCCAGATTATAATTCGATTTAAAAAAAAATCTAACTGATTTTCTCTTTGCTATTAATTAAATCCGGTAAAGTGGGAATACATTTGTCTGCCCTCGATGATACATGCATGGGCTTATTACAAGTTGTTTGGAGACTAACCCATGGCCTAATTCGTAGGATGATAACAGACAAGACAGGGAACAGACATGAAGCAATAATCACCTGCGATGGAGGACACCTCCTCTGTGCCAGGAGAAATCACACTAGATGTTTTTTTACTGGTGAAATACTTGAAAACTGGGTCAGCGAGACCACGATTTCTAGAAACTAACTTTGAAATATCCCTGTTTTCTTTTCCCTTGTTTAAACATACTTTTGTATCTGATTCCCCAGTGCCTATTACTCATTAAAAATGTTTAACAACATTTTAATTGAATAATTAATTACCTTCTGCTGGGAACCCCCCCCCCCCCCCCCTTAAACTTCAACAGGGGAGTCATCAAAAGCAGAGAGAAGGCGGCCATCACTGATAGGAAGTAACAGAAACGAGTTGTTTTGGCGCGGAAAGATGACATCAGCAGCAGAGAATCGTAGTGCTGGTCTGAATAACCGTAGTGCTGGTCTGAATAATTATCCGAATGTAAGTATAGACCATGTGCCGTTCAGAAATATTTGCCAAAGATCTGCCACAATGCCAAATATAAAACCGAACACTATGTTCTCAATGTAATTCCATTTGTAATATTCAAAGCTGACACATACCAGTTCTTAATGAATGAGACTACAAATTGTATGTCCACTTGCATTGGCAAAATCAAAACATGATCAACCTAAGCTAGTGCATCAGAAATAGATTGCATCTACTATATTGTTGATAGAGTTGACTACCCGTGTTGAGCTCCATAATGAATCACAGACAAATTACAAATTGTAATTTTGGGGGGTTTAATTTCACAATAATCTGTCAATTGACATCCATTGAGATCCATTATGCCTTTCTGTGTGCTCCAATGCTCTTTTGACTACTCCACAGTCCACGACTCCACGGCAGTCAACCAATCCAACACCTCTCTCTCTCTTCCTCTCCTTTGTCTGTCTCTTCTTTCTCTCTCCTCTCCTTGTCGCCTATTTAGCCTGTGCATTTGATTAGTTAATCGTCTCTAGTCCTCAGGTGGGGCAAGCGCTCTGCTTCTCGTCGAGCTCGCCAAGCTGTTCTGTTGGAAGGGAAAGCAAGCAGCTGTGTTTACAGCCTGCCTGGGTCTTGGCGTACATTTACCAGAATCTATTATTCAGATCTCTCAGTATCAGAGCGAGATCTCCAGCCACCTGTCTTGCTGACAAGCTCACCCTTTTGTGAGCTTTCTGTTCGGAGCAAATTATGCTCATGTTGATGAATTGAGTTTTTATGAGTATTGCTAACCAACATTCCCTCCCGCGCCGAGCCAGGGGCACCCGGCCCTGTTGTGTGAGAGAGGAGTCTGTAGTCAATGAGCAAATGTTTGGAAGAATTTAGGCTCATCCAGGAACAATCCCGGCTGTTTTCTCTCTCTCTCTTCCCCCTCACTTGATAAAGATGCCGGCACTTGTCAGGTGGATGATTTTGTGAACTAAGTTAATGTTGTAATGTTGTGTCTGTTGTGTGTCTGTGTATGCACGTGCCCTCGTGTGTGTGTGTGTGTGTGTGCTTGTGTTTATGCCCAACAGTCTCTGATTGCTTTCGCATTTGATCCTTTTCTTATTGCTATTAACCCCTCTACTTTAATCAACTAAGGAGAAGGTGTGACGTTCTGATATCCGGTGCTAAAGAACAAAGGGGGCTTTGAGAATTGTTTTTTCTTTGAGATGCAGATACCTGATGGGTTCGAGGCGAACTATCTCCTTCCCTTGGACTCCATGTCTGCATTTTTAATTAACGGAAGGTACATTAACTCATCACAAGTGACGATATGCACCCAGATAAGTTATAACACGATTCATAATTTATAAAGATTTTTGCTTTCATCTTCACTTCTAGTTTGCATAAAACTAATTACACTGTAAGTGGTATTCATTTCAATACTCTTGCCACAGCAACGTAAATCATTCTAGCTATGGAATTAAATGCTGCATACAGGGAGGGTGTTTTGCACAATGTGAAAGTTAAAGGAAATGCAAAGTTATATCGTATATTTGGAATACAAAGTGATAGCCATGCAACAAAGAAAACATTCAATAACAAATAGATCATGCGAGATTCAGATTGAATATGCACTTCATGTGCATAGCAAACGCTTGGATTTGACATACCAGTACACACTTTGGCTACTCTAGTGAAGGCCAGGGAAGGGCAATTTCACCAGAAGCATTCCTACTACAAGTTTCTATAAAAAAAAGGGCTTGGGACTGAAACGAGCTGGATGTAGGAAGGCACTTGCAAGACACCGATGTGTTTTCAACGTTTATTTATACACATTGTTGCCTCGCAAGTCTGCTCGTCCATTTCCAATCCTATTTCGATTAAAGTGTCCCGGCGGGAGCTTGTGTGAGGTTGAGTTTAGGGTGAGGTGATGGCGGCGGTAGAAAACGTAAATCAGAGCAGGTCCGAGGAATTGTAATCCTCGCCGAACATTCTGGACTGATTGATATAAATAACATTGCATCCGCCATCTGTCCAAACCCAGGAGCCTTTCCAGTTAGTGTTGAGCTGCAACGGCAGAATAATTAATGAATGGTGTCCTTTGTTCGGGTAATAAAGACAAGACAAATTATGTTATAATCCAACTGCTGCTCGTTTGTCACGGCCAAATAAAATGTCAAATAAAAGTGAGGGGGCCACAGTGCTTGTTTAATGGAGTGAACGGAGGCGGGCGGTGCTACCTGTTCCAATGGTTGACAGGAGGGGAGGGGGACGGAGGGAAAGGCTGTAAAAGCTGAGTAAGACGCTCAACCCAGTGAAATCGAGCAAATCACGTTCATCACTCCTCCTCATTTTCATATTCCACATTTATGTAGGTGTCCGTCTTCTGTGGGTAAAATGGCGACTGCGGTTTCCCCCATGTATCCTTGTTCAATTTGGATTCAAAGATGTGCAGAATAATGACACACGTACTTATGAGGAAGCAAAGGATATTACCATACACAAATCAGTTTGCGGAATCAGGAGAGAGGATCCGGAAATATAACAGGTTGAAATGGTGATGATCGGAATGCAGCACGTGAAACAGCGTTTTCAGGTATTCATTAAACAATCTAGGTTGGATCTCTCCTATCGATCCATAGAAACACCACAATTGAATTTATATCCCCCATCCTACACCTCTCTAAGTAAACGGTGTAGTTATCTTTTGAGCTGACAACTAAACTCCTATTTAACTAAGGAGTCTATGGAGCCATGTTCGAAAAAAAAAAGTGTGAGTTAACTGATCGATATTCGTAACACGAGAGTAAACTTTGATGCACCAAACAACCAACTATCCAGATACAGGAAATCACTTGGCTTTGGTCATGATGGACACATCTACATACAAATAAAGTACATGAGATAAGCCGTATATTAGCTACAAATACAGTAGTACACTCTTAGAAAAAAAGGGTATCTAGAACTTTTAGAAAAAGTTCTTCTCACTCTTAGAAAAAAAGGCTATCTAGAACTTTTTACACAGAGGGTTCTACATGGAACCCAAAATAGTTACACCTGGAACTAATAAGCGTTGTACCCAGAACCAACATGGGATCTCCTATCTATGGGGACAGCCGAAGAACCCTTTTGGAGCCCTTTTCTCTAAGAGTGTAAGAATGGGGGTGATCTACGGACAGATTGGGGAGCAACCTGCATGTTTCATTGAGTCAAGACAAGGACAAGGGAGGGTATTATACCTACTGAGACAGGCTGAGGGAGACATGAGGGAGTCCCCTGCCTATACTGCTACTGCCTAACCCAGACGCCTATCTATTATCCACTATCTTGATGAATGGACTGGCCACATTTGATACAACATACTAAGACTTTACAGTAATCACAGAGCTCATATCATTATTGATGTTGATAGGACAATCTAGATCCATAGATACATGTATGCTTATTCCATCCACGTCAAATTCTCAGAAGACTAGCATTATATCCGTACTAACAAAAGGGAGAGCCACATTGTGCAATCAGCGTTGCTCCGTACATATTAAGTAGCACAACATCTCAACCGGAGTTCATTTTAATTAGAGGGGAATTTGATCAGGCCCGTCTCCCACAGGCGTCTGTCTTTTGATGTTAATGAAACAAGCCGTACCTTGGATAAGCAGTAGACTCTCTCTCTCTCCGAAGGGTGATGAGAGAAAGTTCTCAGCGAGCAGAGTCACACAGCTCAAAACTACAGGGAAATGTCAAAGGAAACAGTGTGATCTTCAGGCTGTGTTGGGACACAATGAATGAACTCCTGGAAGCCCAGTGAGGTGCTCTGAGGGATTATCAATGTTAATGCATCGTCTCTGTCTTCGTTATGCCGGTATGTATGGTGGTACATAATGAATGATTAGTATTTTTTGTTGTTGATATTATTATTTGAATTCATTATTTGGGTGTCAGGTATACGCAGGTTAACATGGAGAGCCGTAATATTCTGAGATATACTAGATGTCATGTACTTAAGGTCCTCTGCTCTATTTTATTTTATTTTATTGAATTTTATTGTATTTTATTTTCCCCATCAAAATATAATTGTCGGTCGCTAATAAATGTCTCTGTCTATGCTCCTTGATGCAACGTGAGGCTGATCCTTATATGATAAAACAAGTCATTTAAGTGAAAGAGTAAATAATGACACAAGTAGATAAATGGATCAATTAGTTAAAGTTCTAGGCCTGGTCTGTTGGGATCTACCTCTGGCCAAAGGGTAGCTCTGTGTCTCTCTCTCTCTCTCTCTCTCTCTCTCTCTCTCTCCCTTATCCTCCTCTCCCTCTCTGCCCTCTCTCTCTCTAATTCCATGTCCGTGGTGTCCGTCTGTACAACGTTCGGAACTACCTCTGGCCAAAGGGTATCTCTCTCTCTCTCTCTCTCTCTCTCTCTCTCTCTCTCTCTCTCTCTCTCTCTCTCTCTCTATCTCTCTCTCTCTCTCTCTCTCTCTCTCTCTCTCTCTCTCTCTCTCTCTCTCTCTCTCTCTCTCTCTCATCCATCCTCATCTCCCTTTCTGCCCTCTCTCTCTCTAATTCCATGTCCGTGGTGTCCGTCTGTACAACGTTCGCAACCCTGGCACCCGTACAGGCATCTGCCGCCTGGCATCGATGCCAGCTCTGCCAGTTCACCGCATACATACAAACATCTGCTTCCCAGCACAAAGGGGACACACAGCTACTTGACAGGTTAGCCCTGGCTCAGTCTGGCCTCGCTGCCCCTGTCCTCTATACAAACAGCTGAATGTTTCCTGTCAAGCCATTAGCTGTGATAGGATCAGTACAGGCCCCATTAAGCCATCAGTGTCCACCTGTGATAAAGACAGCAATTTGTTTTCTTAAAGCCCACTTAATGTCCGTTTAACTCAATTTGTCAGGAAATGCACAACAATCTCCTTCTCGTTCTGCCCTAGAAATATGGTTGGTAGGGATTCAAAATTCAAAAACTGAAGGAGGGAGCAGCCGGGAGGTCAGGATACATATTCAAATGAGGGTATTATTAAATTGCTCTCCTCTCGTGTTTTAAGTATCATGTTGTGCGGGGGTAGGAGCGAGAGGTGGTGTGTTTTTCCCCCCGCTCCCCCTCTCCAAGCTGATTTCTGGACAGCGGCTTAGGAGGTCTAGTAGTTGTTCCATCCATTAGCCTCGGTCCATGGCCCTTGCCTTTCACTGAGAGCCTAGATACACTGTCCAGTGTGAAGTATTATTGATACATTTGATGTAGCGGAGCCAAGTAAAGACATGATCGGCCTCACTGCAATCACAGTATGAAATGAGATTCCTTAATGACCCCCCCGCCAATACACAGGCGCGCACCTCGCCTTCGTACACACATGTACACACACACACACACACACACACACACACACACACACACACACACACACACACACACACACACACACACACACACACACACACACACACACACACACACACACACACACACACACACCCTCCCAAGTGTAGCAACTTAACAGCCCGCAAACATATTTTTAAGGTTTTGTCGGGAACATTCATCTGAGAAATTGGAAAAAGGACACCTGACCCTTTGATCCGTGCTGATCCCAAGTGTGCCGAGAACTAAAGTGAATATTTACAAGGCTACTCCTATCCCTGCTCCTGTTCCTGGTGCTCCCCTGGTGAAGTTGCATCCGCCCGGGCCGGTGAGGCAGGAACCAGAGAGGCCCCCACCCGGTAGCGGTGGAGTGGTATTGTCGACATCTGTCGTGGTTGGAGAGCTCAGTGCACAGGAAATGGGGTGTCACTGGGAGTGCTAGTTGGCCATTATCCTGGCATCCTAATGGAGTGTGGGCAGTTCGCAGGGGAGGGCGAGGGGAGAGAGGGGGAGGGAGGGTCTCTGGATGGGCATGTTTACGCACAGTTGGTCAGAGACTGCTACCGCTCTTCCTCCCCCCTCATCCTCCACCTCCTACACCCACCTCCCCCTCTGTGCCGGCTTCCCTGCATCCCATCTGCCCGCACCCAACTGCCCCCGACGGGATGGGGATGAGGCTGGAGCAGGGAGCATGCGCCAGACAGGGCCCCTAGCTCCTACAAGAGGCAGAGAGGCTTTAGGCCATTAGGCAACTCAACACGCCGGCATGTGATTGGAAACACACAGCGAAATGTCCTCTCTGTGTGGAGGCTAACCTCATGCTAGGAAATCTATGTGCTGTGGCAATATACAGTACCATTAATATAATGTAGTCTACCTGCCTTGAATGGTCTGGACACTGCAGTTTACTAAGTGGTTAGGGGAATCAGAAAATACTCTTAATGGTCTCAGGTGGATATAGCTTGATAAATTAAGAAAATAACAAATGAAATTGCACTATTTCTATAACAGTTGATGGCGAGATGCCCACAAATCCCCTCCATCATATATAATACATATAGATCAGCCAGTGTATGAATATGTGACCTGTGGTTCTAATGTAATCCAGTGAGTGAGGTGGTTGCACTCAGACCTTCATTGGACTTCACAGGCAGGCCATTAGTACCGCGGTAAAGTCACTACCTATTTACTCTCCCTGGACAGCAATGGACTAATATGTTAGTGAGTAAATAGCTACATCCCTAATGGTACACTACACCCTAGGTAGCAATCTACTTTTGACCAGAGCCCTGGTCAAAAGTAGTGCACTATATAGGGAATAGGATTCCATTCGGTATGCACATAATGTATTAAGTGTGCCGCTACAGCCTCTGTTGCTTCATCAATACAGCAGTCCAGATGCAGGCAGCGCAAGGATTATCACAAGTGTCAGATGCTCAGCCACTGAAACTTAAAATAATCCATTCATTTGGCACTCTGCCTGTCCATGGCAATTATATACAGTAACACTAGTGTCATGGGAAAAAACGATGTGTTCCAAACTTACATTGAATAAGTTCAATTGATATAGAAATATACAGAACCACTCAAAAATTTGGACACACCTACTCATTCAAGGGATTTTCTTTATTTTTACATAACTATGAAATAACACATATGGAATCATGCAGTAATCAAATAAGTGTTAAACAAATCTAATCTAACCCTTTGCCTCGATGACAGCTTTGCACAATCTTGGCATAATCTTGGCATTCTCTCAACCAGCTTCATGAGGTAGTCACCTGGAATGCATTTCAATATATTTCAATATAAAATATACTTTGATTTGTTTAACACTTTTTTGGTCACTACATGATTCCATATGTGTTATTTCATAGTTTTGATGTCTTCAGTATTATTCTACAATGTAGGAAAAAAATAAAATAAAAACTCTTGAATGAGTAGGCGTCCAAACTTTTGACTGGTACTGTATATATTAACCATAGTGTCAATGAAAAGGTGATCCTTACTCATATGGGTGTTCCTTACTTCCATCAGTTTAATGAATGTATGGATAGATACATTGGTAGCGCCTGCATGCTCTGGACACTACGCTGACAGACACAGCAAACCTTTTTGCCACAGTTCGCATTGATGTTCCATCCTCGATGAACTGCACTACCTGAGCCACTTGTGTGGGTTGTAGACTCCGTCTCATGCTACCACTAGAGTGAGAGCACCGCCAGCATTCAAAAGTGACCAAAACATCAGCCAGGAAGCATAGGAACTGAGAAGTGTTCTGTCGTCACCACCTGCAGAATCACTCCTGTTTTGGGGGGTGTCTTGCTAATTGCCTATAATTTCCACCTTTTGTCTATTCCATTTGCACAACAGCATGTGAAATTTATTGTCAATCAGTGTTGCTTCCTAAGTGGACAGTTTGATTTCACAGAAGTGTGATTGACTTGGCGTTACATTGTGTTGTTTAAGTGTTCCCTTTATTTTTTTGAGCAGTGTAGTATAGAAACAAACCGGTTGGCCACAGTAAAACATGTAGGTTATAATTGTCCAACCCATTTTTTATACTGTGTATGAAAGTATCATATTGTCCATTGTGGAATATGGCTTTCACATCAATAAGACTTGTGATCGACTGCTCTCATTTATCACTCCTGCAGACCTACGGACTACATAAAGATCTCATCTCTTTGTCAAATGTTGTTCAAAAACAAATTGTCCCCCCAGCCTTCTCACACACGGATACATCTCTCTCTCTCTCTCCCTCTCTCTCTCTCTCTCTCTCTCTCTCTCTCTCTCTCTCTCTCTCTCTCTCTCTCTCTCTCTCTCTCTCTCTCTCACACACGCACACATGCATGCACACACACACACGCACACCATTACCAAACACATCATGATGGATGCCTCAGTTTCCCCCAGGGTCAAAGGTCGTCCAGCGCTCCCCCACGGAAGATAGATGAGTCTCAGTTTAGCAGTCAGACACCTCTCTCACTCAGCCTTGTTTTCTTTACCATAAGTAAGGATTAACCAACAGCAACCAGCCAACCAGCCTGTGTGTGTGTGTGTGTATGTGTGTTTGTGTGTTTGTGTGTGTCTCTAAGGAGGTGCTGTGATGGTAAATTATTAGGGCTGGGTGTATGTTGCAATAGAAGCTGATGGTGTTCCTGTAATTGGAATCATTGTCCATTATGTGGCAGAAGTAGCTCTAATTCTTCTCAGAAATAGCAATTAGAAAACTAACAACGTTCACTTAAATTCACTCCTGTGCATTGTGCAAGTTCTTTCTAATACACACACAACCTGTCTGATTGCACTACTAGTATACACTGAGTGTATAAAACATTATGAACACCTGCTCTTTCCATGACATAGACTGACCAGGTGAATCCATGTGAGAGCTATCATCCCTTATTGATGCTAAATCCACTTCAATCAGTGAAGGGGAGGAGACAGGATAAATAAGGATTTTTAAGCCATGGGACAATTGAGACATGGATTGTGTATGTGTGACATTCAGAGGGTGAATGGGCAAGACAAAAGATTGAAGTACCTTTGAACAGGGTATGGTAGTAGGTGCCAAGCCCACCGGTTTGTGTCAAGAACTGCAATGCTGCCGGGTTTTTCAGGTTCACCAGTTTCCTGTGTATATCAAGAATGGTCCACCACCCAAAGGACAGCCAGCCAACTTGACACAACTGTGGGAAGCATTGACGTATAGAGTCAACTTTCTGTCTCACTTTTTTATAAAGGGATCCTTTGAACAAATGCACAGCAAATCCAGGATGGTCTGAAGGGCGTTTCATCCCAAGCTATTGTCTTGTATAGGCCTTAAACATCTCCAGTTGAAAAGACTCACTTTATCACACATGCTCCCCTGCATTACACTGAGCCAGAATGTGTCGTGTGATTCTTCTTCTTTTGTGGTTTTGATGGAGCGAACGTACTAGCACCAATCACAGTAAATAATGGCATCAGGCAGAGAGAGGCTGGCTAACACACAGGCATAGAGCTGATTCAGCAATAAACTTATTACAAATGTGTTGCAGGGTAAGTGGACAACAGTCCCTTGACACCCTGTTACCTTTAAGCCTTTGTTTCCAATCCATCACAGAGCGGTGAACTCACATCATTCCGAGAGAGGGGGACTGGCTGCAATAACACACCGCTGACCAGGTGTAAAAAAGAGAGGCTTGTTACCGAACAACAAGGAAATATGAACAGCATACTGTGTCACTCGAATACCCTTTTACTCTATGTCAGGTACTGTATAATCAGCGAGGGGATGTGCGTTCTATGGAAAATGATGAACGACGTGGGAGATGTTGCGTTAGTTTCCATAGGACGCATGGAGCCCTGAGAATTCAACCATGCCAATCGTGTTTTCAGTTCAACTTTTGCTCTCAGAAGCAGCTCCCGGCATAGAACGTGTGAGAATGAACTAAAGCCGTTGAATTCGACCTTGCTGATATACCGTGCGTTATAGGGAAATAATCCACGCTCTAGAATGCACTTTAGGCCAATTAGAAACAAGTATTCAACAATGCCATGGTGTAAACTCTAATATTGTGTTTCTAACCACATCATTGCTGTTGGATTCAGGACAGAAAATGTATTTTTTTTTAAAATACAAAATCGTTTATTGACATATTATATCAATAGGGACGTCAAAGGAGGAACAAGTACGCATTACAAAGTTGAGCGTCATACTATACATTTGTAGAGAGATTTTAATCTGTGCATAATCTAGCGCGGCAGTCACCTGCAGCAAGGTGTGCTCTCCTGCTGGGACCCAGTCGACTGTGAGCTGGGATCTGATGGGTCCGCGCCAAGCTATTAATATTAAAATCCCTAATAGGAATAGCAGCGAGTGGCGATCAGAATATGTTATCACATAAAGACGTTGGAAGACACTCCAGGCGCGGCGAGATGAAACATCAAGGTAGCACCTCATAACTGACTGGCGGGCGGCATCTATTTGAACCTGAATGGAAGGAAGCCAGGTTTTTGTTGGTGTCAATTACACTCTTTGTCAACTTGAGTCGAGTCAAATTTTTCTCTCTGTCTCTGTTTCTCTCGCTCTCTCTCTGTCGCTCCCTTTTTCTATCACTCGGTTCATCTCTCTCTCTCTATCTCTCTCTCTCTGTATCTGCCTCTATAGTTTCTTTCTCTCTCTTTTGTTGCCCCCCTCTCTCTCCACCCCTCCGTAAGGCAGATATGACCCTGGCAGTGACAGTAGGAGATGGGAATGCTGTTCCAGAGGCTTAGGACAGTGAACTCCATTCTGGTCTAATTACTGTCCCTATTACCCCAGTGGTGGTGACTGCTGGTAAGGTCTCAACAGACATGGAAGGAGGGACACTCTCTTCACAGACACTGAGCGAGTTCACCGTCTTATCTCCCTACCAACGCACAGAGGATTACTTCACAATAAGAGATCTCACTCGGGATAGAGTTGTATGGGTTCACCTCTCATTCTCCCAAAGCTTTAAGATAGCAAGAAACAACGTTAACAATGATCAGATAGGCTCTGAAAAAATATTTGGACAACCTCTTTGTCTCGTTGTTTCTCTATCACCTTTTTTTTGTCCGTTACAAAGCTTCCTGGCTAAGAGAGAGAGCATTGCAAGTTACATCGAATTATGGCTTGCTTTATTATTTGGACACATTCTATTTGTATTTTATTTATTTCACCTTTATTTAACCAGGTAGGCCAGTTGAGAACAAGTTCTCATTTGCAACTGCGACCTGGCCAAGATAAAGCATAGCAATTCGACACATACAACAACACAGAGTTACAAATGGAATAAACAAAACATAGTCAATAATACAGTAGAACAAAAGAAAACAAAAAGTCTATATACAGTGAGTGCAAATGAGGTAAGATAAGGGAGTTAAGGCAATGAATAGGCCATGGTGGTGAAGTAATTACAATATAGCAATTAAACACTGGGATGGTAGATGTGCAGAAGATGAATGTTCAAGTATAGATACTGGGGTGCAAAGGAGCAAGATAAATAAATAAATACTGTATGGGGATGAGGTAGGTAGATAGATGGGCTGTTTACAGATGGGCTATGTACAGGTGCAGTGATCTGTGAGCTGCTCTGACAGCTGGTGCTTAAAGCTAGTGAGGGAGATATGAGTCTCCAGCTTCAGAGATTTTTGCAGTTCGTTCCAGTCATTGGCAGCAGAGAACTGGAAGGAAAGGCGACCAAAGGAGGAATTGGCTTTGGGGGTGACCAGTGAGATATACCTGCTGGAGCGCATGCTACGAGTGGGTGCTGCTATGGTGACCAGTGAGCAGAGATAAGGCGGGGCTTTACCTAGCAGAGACTTAGATAACCTGTAGCCAGTGGGTTTGGCGACGAGTATGAAGCGAGGGCCAACCAACGAGAGCGTACAGGTCGCAATGGTGGGTAGTGTATGGGGCTTTGGTGACAAAACGGAGGGCACTGTGATAGACTGCATCCAGTTTGTTGAGTAGAGTGTTGGAGGCTATTTTATAGGTGACATTACCGAAGTCGAGGATTGGTAGGATGGTCAGTTTTACGACTAGCATCTAGCATCACTACTCTGGACGGTTCTGACTTCGAATATGTGGACAACTTCAAATATCTATTGATTCTGCCGATAAGAATGCGGTGCTTGACAGAGGCGAATGCCTTGTCCAGGTCAATGAAGACGGCTGCACAGTACTGTCTCTTATCGATAGCAGTTATATCGTTTAGGACCTTGAGCGTGGCTGTGGTGCACTCATGACCAGCTCGGAAACCAGATTGCATAGAGGAGAAGGTACGGTGGGATTCGAAATGGTCGGTGACCTGTTTGTTATCTTGGCTTTCGAAGATTTTAGAAAGGCAGGGCAGGATGGATATAGGTCTACAACAGTTTGGGTCTAGACTGTCTCCCCCTTTTAAGAGGGGGATGACCGTGGCAGCTTTCCAATCTTTGGGGATCTCAGACGATACGAAAGAGAGGTAGTAACAGGGGTTGCAACAATTTCGGCAGATAATTTCAGAAAGAGAGGGTCCAGATTGTCCAGCCCAGCTGATTTGTAGGGATCCAGATTTTGCAGCTCTTTCAGAACATCAGCTGTCTGGATTTGGGTGAAGGAGAAGCGGGGCGGGGGCTTGGGCAAGTTGCTGCAGGGGGTGCAGACCTGTTGGCCAGGTGGAAAGCATGGCCAGCCTTAGAAAAATGCTTTTCGAATTGATCGATTATCGTGGATTTATCGGTGGTGACAGTGTTTCCGAGCCTCAGTGCAGTGAGGAGCTGGGAGGAGGTGCTCTTATTCTCCAAGGACTTTACAATGTCCCAAAATGTTTTGGAATTAGTGCTACAGGATGCAAATTTCTGTTTCTGTTTGAAAAAGCTAGCCTTAGCTCTCCTAACTTACTGTGTACATTGGTTCCGGGCTACTATAATATAGTAACTAATTTCTTAACAAATATATTCCACAGTGGATTAAACAACACACAGTAGTATGATTTTCTCATACTGTTTAATAAATCGCGATCTGTAGCAAAGACATTCAACAAAGAGAACAGTACGCTACAGTCCCCTGAACCTGCTAGAACCTTTTGTCATGACACAAAAGAAGAGAAAGGAAATGGGAAAACAGTGTGTGAGAAAAGCAGTTCCCGCGACGCTCAGCATCTTCGAGAGCTTGAGTGGTGAAAGTGACTGCTTGATTTATCACAAGGAGAGCGAGCAAGAAAGTACAATTTTCTACCTTAGCCGCAAACAATAATTCATAATGATAAGGATACTTGATAGGGGATGTTTCTCTGGCGCAGGTCTAACCCACTAAAACGATCCTAAGAAATGTCAGCGGCTTCCCAGGTAACTACTTTCAAACCCATTAAGAACCAGCTGTGGTAAAAGTAACCATGGCCGGTCATATGTTGTGATATCAAACTGAGTAAAGATAAATACCAGAACAATAGATGTATTTATTGTAAGGTTCAGCTGGTTCAAGGTATATTACAGATAAGTATATTATAGATACGTATATTATAGATACGTTTAAATGTCAATTAAAACAGCTACACAGAGTTGTTAGACTATTCACTGTCTATGTTCCTTATGGTACACATCACAAAGGTGAAGATTGTGTGTCGTCGTCCCCCCCCTCCCCCGGAATCTATACCAAAGCAAAGTGTGAACCGATAGTAGCTGTTGGAGTGGGAGTTGATATCCGTGGGAGTGGATATCGAATTCTGGAAAAAGTTGGATTTACACCGCGGCAGATTTTGAGTTCTCGAAATCATCCCGTCTGTACGTGTACCATAGACACACCAACACTGATGAACTCTATATGGGAAAGAGTACACCACGTGTTTTTGTAGTGCTGTCATGTTTTCGTCTGTTGACCTTTCAACTAGAAATACTTAGAACGAGTACTTCTAGCAACATCATGCATCACTGTTTAATGGTGTGTCACAAAAGCCTGCCTGGCTACTACAGTCTATTTGTACACAGGTTTTATCGCCACATCGGCAGATTATGAGAAAGCTAATTAACTCAAAACTCTTTGAACAGGCGCTTCAGAAATCCACACTGTCTTTTGTTTTAAACTTCTATTTCCAGCTCTCTGAAAGTCAGGAATATCACTTCTAAAATAATGTCTCAATAGCTTAAACATAAACACGTAATCGAATACAGAAACCGATGCTTATACTGTAGAAACAATAGGGAATCGCCTAGCAGTTGCACACGGTACATGTGCTCGTATTCTCGCCATTGACGCTCGGGGGAAAAAAAGAGAGAACGGTTATCGAATTTCACTGTGCTCAATGTCATCAATTGCAACTTATTCTCAGAGGTGCTCATAAAAGCAGCAGTAGAAGCGCTTCAATAGGTTCTAGTGGCAGATATCAGTTTCATTTGATGATGTTTAAGTCAAAGGGATCTAGAATCTAGATAGAGAGGTAAGGCTGTGTGCTGGGAGGGTGCGCTGGATTGTCTGTCGTATCGTATGTGCAGAACGCTGTTGCCGGTGGAGGCAAAGAGAAGGGAAGTGAAGGGAAAAGACAGACACGGCTTGGAGGAATCTCAGTCCCCTACTACAGAACTTCCCCCAAGGACTGTAGGCTTTCTCTCTTTCTCCCTCTTTTCTCTCTCTCTCTCTCTCTCTTTCCCTCTGTCTGTCTCCCTGGACCCCTCAGGGGCTCCACGGTCCTGTAAGTGTGTACTGTGGGGCCTGCAGTCGTGCCTTCCCCTGGGTGTGAGTGTAGACCCAGAGCCATGTGGCTCTGCTCGGATCGGGGGAAAAGCAAGCCCAGAGAGGGTGAGTAAGGTGGGGGTGGCAGCCCCTCTGTGGGAGGCAGCCAGGCCTACAGTGGGCTAGGAGGACGGTGGGCGATGGGGGTGGTTGGATTGTGGGGGTGGGGGGATTCATCTGGCTCCCCTCTCCAGTTCTGTTTCTGGGTGATGTGAGCCTGTGTGTGCGTGTGTGTTTCGGTTCTCCCTCTGCGCCTGGCAACCAAGGCTGCTGAGCCTGAGCCCCCCCCCACGGTTCCCACCGGCCTCAACGGAACAGAAAGCGCCAGACTCTAGATGATAAAGTTAGCGATGCTACAATAGCTTAGCGTGTGTGTAGCGTCACATGCTGGACGCCTAGATAAAATAGGATCTCTATTTGTAAGCGTTAAGGGAAAGCCGCAGAAAGCCAAGTAGCTTCCTGTATAGACAGATTCTCTCACCTCTGTATGTTCTGACAAACCAAAAACACAGGTTGTACGGTTTTAACATCCCTTACATGTATATATTATTCTTCTCTAGCAGCTCAAGGCTTTTTGTTTCTTTTACATTTACATTTAAGTCATTTAGCAGACGCTCTTATCCAGAGCGACTTACAAATTGGTGCGTTCACCTTATGATTCATGTTCCTCAAATGTTCCAATATTTATAAAGTTGCAATGTTTCATAGCCGTCTTGATATTGATAATTGCACAGTTTTTTTTCTTCTTCTCTGTTTCTGTCAGAGGCATTTTAACAATTTTCATATCCTCCATTGGAACGGGAAATTATACATTCTGTTGATAATAACAAAGACATGGGCCAGTGTCACTTCAATTAATATGTAATTCGCCCAAAAAGAGTTTTGTTTTAAATGCTGCCAAATTCTTATGCGGTGAAGCATCATTTTAGTAATGAGAACAAACGGTGTTTTCCTGTGAAATCCATATACATTATACATGGCATTACTATGTAATTTTGCCTGCATTTTATTACATTTTCTTTATCTGGTTGCAACTCTCTCTAGTCTACAGCATATTAAGAAGGTGTTTAGGGGGATATTGTATGGGAGTGATGTATTTTACTGTACATGGAAGAGGATGTCCTTCTATCCTATTATCTTGTTATCGAATAAAGAAATGGTCAGTTCAAAAAAGACAGTGTTTACGGCTTTGATCATGAGGTCTCATGTAGATGAGCACTAGTAATTGTTGACGTAGCTAATTAAAAGGTTCACACATAGAGTTCCTGGCTCACGCAGCGAAGCTCGGCGTGTCGATACAATGAAGGGGAGAGATTGTGACAGGTCATTATGTGGCGGGAGAGATCCTTATTTTGCCCTCATTATAATCAATAGGGTTTTAACACTGACTCTACCCCAAACCAAACTGCCCAACACGTCCTCACATTCTGAGGCAATAACGTCAAGTTAGGTTCATTAAAAAGTGGGGGAAATCTAAATGTCTAACTTCTTGACATCGATGAGGAAATTCATGACATGAGTCTCAGGCTTTGTACGCAGTGAAAAATGTGTAACAGATATTATTTAAATGAACTATATGCCACCATTATAGAATATTTACACTTCTAGCCAGGGGTTAAACTGTGTGGGAGACAGTATAGGTGACAGCACACAATGGGAATTTCAACTGAAAGGATTGCTGTTGGAGAATAACAAATCAAATCAAGTTTATTTTATATAGCCCTTCGTACATCAGCTAATATCTCGAAGTGCTGTACAGAAACCCAGCCTAAAACCCCAAACAGCAAGCAATGCAGGTGTAGAAGCACGGCGGCTAGGAAAAACTCCCTAGAAAGCCCAAAACCTAGGAAGAAACCTAGAGAGGAACCAGGCTATGAGGGGTGGCCAGTCCTCTTCTGGCTGTGCCGGGTGGAGATTATAACAGAACATGGCCAAGATGTTCAAATGTTCATAAATGACCAGCATGGTCAAATAATAATCAGGAGTAAATGTCAGTTGGCTTTTCATAGCCGATCATTAAGAGTATCTCTACCGCTCCTGCGGTTTCTAGAGAGTTGAAAACAGCAGGTCTGGGACAGGTAGCACGTCCGGTGGTCAGGGTTCCATAGCCGCAGGCAACAGTGGGAAAGTAACCACTGTTGGGACAGTTCCATGGCCTACAAAATCCCAATTTACCCGTACGTATAACTTCAAAAACACAATGATTGCGTTTCGTTTTAACAGTCCTCCAGCATGTGTTTCCAGTATCTAGTGGGATAATGTTATTAGAGACATGCAGAAAAGAAAACGTCTTGAAGAAGGAGAGTGCTTGTCTTGTTATACTCCAGGATCAAACAAAAGCCAACAGTAAAGTGAACACCGACCGGCATGATATCAAGTCTGTCCCTCGCCATGCCAGATGCAGAGACAATCGAGGGAGAAAGAGGGAGATGGTTGACAGAGAAAGAGAGAGAGGGATTGTGAGAGAGAGAGAGAGAGAGAGAGAGAGAGAGAGAGAGAGAGAGAGAGAGAGAGAGAGAGAGAGAGAGAGAGAGAGAGAGAGAGAGAGAGAGAGAGAGAGAGAGAGAGAGAGAGAGAGAGAGAGAGAGAGAGAGAGAGAGAGAGAGAGAGAGAGCCTACAGTCCTTGGGGGAAGTTCTGTAGTAGGGGACTGAGATTCCTCCAAGCCGTGTCTGTCTTTTCCCTTCACTTCCCTTTTCTTTGCCCCCACCGGCAACAGCGTTCTGCACATACGATACGACAGACAAGAGAGAGAGAGAGAGAGAGAGAGGCGTACTAATCCATATAGCTCTTTTAGGCCCAGCGTCATACCCCAATCCATGCTGTGAACGCTACAGCCACCCTGGCACATTTCATTGGCCATGTGGCCAAGCAGCCCCCTGGGGAAATTTTCGATCCCACCGTGTTGCAGTTACCTTCAGCACAGGTGGCCGAGCTGCCCCCTAAAACCGCCCTAATATTACAGCTAAGTCCACAGGCCCGGTGGCTGTGGCACAACAACCTTGCCTGGCATGAGGGAAGCAGTCTGTTTAGTGTTTAAAGCCACATGCCAGTTGGTGCATTAGTCTGATTGCGAACTAATCAAAATGGTGGATATATCTCTCTTCCCGAAATATTCCCTGTGATAGGCCTACGATGTTAACATAACACAACACACCTCACATGGAGATCCATTATCCATCCCATAATCCTCCTGGACAAGCTGCACTGAAAAAGAACAGGAGGCTTATGGGTAAATATTGCTGACTGGCACAGGCCCAGATCCTAATAAGTGCAGAATGTAACTAGTTGGCAACTGGGTGGAAACAGACAGCTAAATCAGAGCACAATCATGACCTATTTTGGTGTGTGTGTGTGTGTGTGTGTGTGTGTGTGTGTGTGTGTGTGTGTGTGTGTGTGTGTGTGTGTGTGTGTGTGTGTGTGTGTGTGTGTGTGTGTGTGTGTGTGTGTGTGTGTGTGTGTGTGTGTGTGTGTGTGTGTGTGTGTGTGTGTGTGTGTGTGTGTGGGCCATAGGGACCGACCGCATCTTCTCCAACCCAATCCCAGTCAGCGTCACAGAGTCTGTTCACCCTGGAAATGTATTTGTTTTTTTGCCCGCTCTCTTTCAGTGAAAACAATCAGAAATAAAGCAGCCTGTACTGTATGGAGGTACGGTACTGGTGTACAGTATATACATAGGAAAAACTGTAACTATGTAGGCACCTCACCTACTCTTGTGGTCCACGTTTTCTTTATTTTACTACCCCCTCTTTCTCTTCTTTTCTCCCCCCCCCCCCCCTTCAGAGGTACCTAATTAAGAACCCCGGACTCATTTACATGGACATGCTTGATCTAAATTACACTCCAAACCACACCAAATGAGGATCATCTGTGAATGTGAAATGTTTTTTTTCCGCCTCCCCACGTCTGGCAGGGAGAGCCGAGCTAGGCAGGGTCCAGGCAGCTAGTCAGGGCCCAGGCAGCTAGGCAGCTCTGGAGGGCACATGTTTCAGATGATGAGAGGGATTATGGTTTAACATTCTCCTGAGACCTGGTCCTATATCCTGCAGACTAACTGGGCAGGACAGAGTCACCCACAATTACAGTATCTGATGGAAACTATACTCAGATCTGTACTTTGTCAAAAGGACAGTTAAAGAGGCAGTTAATGCAGGGACTGTCTGGGAATATGGCTATTCAAATCACACCCCCACTTTCTACTGTACAGTAAGCCAGGTTTTGGTTGTAGTCCTGTCTACCCTTAGGTCGTACATAACATATACGAGCATACACTATTTTACAGAGTATAGTTAGCTAAAATATTGTATCAATATATTGCTCTCAACACGAGAGAGAGAGACAAGATCATTATTCCAAGATGGCGTAGCAGTCAGACGTCTTTCTACCCGTCCTGTCGTGTCCCATGTATATATATTTTCATATATTTTCCTTCGCATATCCCTTTTTATATTTTTCTAAACCTCAACTTCAAATACTCTTCTGCAACCCGCCTCACCAAATGTGGTGTGGATCTGCTTTTTTCTAAAGTTTTTCTTTACTTCGGAAACGGAATCCCCCAACAGAAGCTAGCCAGCTAACTTGCTACTAGCTAGTAGTCAGCTAAACACTGCTAGCGGTCATCAGCTAACCTTTAGCTCGGAAAACTCTCGCCAATTTGCACAACATGATTCAAACCAGAGTACACCGGACCTATTTTCTCTCCATATCCCCGAATTCCCACCGCAAGCTCTGAACCTTTTCACCTGGATCATCGCAGCTAGCTAGTGGCAATCCGAGTGGCTACTCCCGTCTCTGTCCCGAGCAAGCACCAACTAGCCTGGAGCTAGCCCATGCTAGGCCCATCTCCCAGCTAGCTGAAGAGGTCCATCAGCCACTCTACAATACCTATTTTGCCAATTGGCCCGGACCCCTTTTACTGTCGGTACGGAGCTCCTTCACGACGTAATCTGCCAGAGGGGGTTATTCAACTGGCTCCTATGTCGAGACGTCCCCTGAATGCCCATCTGCTAGCCGCGGCCCGCTAGCTGTCTAAAGCGTATTGGACTGTTAGCTGAAGAGATCCATCGGCCAATTTCTTTGGCCACTAAACCTATTTTGCCATTTGGACTGAACCCCTTTGCTACACGAAACCCTACTACTCCATCACAACTGGTCTATTTGATGTAACTGCACGAGGACGCTATAACAGACTTCCTCCATCGCAACGTCCCTCTAAGGCCCATCTGCTAGCTTGCTAGCCCTGGCCTGCTAGCTAGACTCCTATGATCACTCGACTACGCATGCCTCTCCTTAATGTCAGTATGCCTTGTCCATTGCTGTTCTGGATAGTGATTATTGTCTTATTTCACTGTAGAGCCTCTAGCCCTGCTCAATACGGCTTAGCCAGCCCTTTAGTTCCACCTCCCACACATGCGGTGACATCACCTGGTTTAAATGATGTTTCTAGAGACAATATCTCTCTCCTCATCACTCAATGCCTAGGCCTACCTCCACTGTATTCACATCCTACCATACCTTTGTCTGCACGTTATGCCTTGAATCTATTCTATCGTGCCCAGAAATCTGCTCCTTTTACGCTCTGTTCCGAATGTACTAGACGACCAGTTCTTATAGCCTTTAGCCGTACCCTTATCCTACTCCTCTTCTGTTCCTTCGGTGATGTAGAGGTTAATCCAGGCCCTGCAGTGCCTAGCTCCACTCCTATTCCCCAGGTGCTCTCATTTGTTGACTTCTGTAACCGTAAAAGCCTTGGTTTCATGCATGTTAACATTAGAAGCCTCCTCCCTCAGTTAGTTTAATTCACTGCTTAGCACGCTCTGCCAACCCGGATGTCCTAGCCGTGTCTGAATCCTGGTTTAGGAAGACCACCAAAACCCCTGAAATTTCCATCCCTAATGTCACGACTTCCACCAAAGGTGGCTCCTCTCCCTGTTCGGGCGGCGCTCGGCGGTCGTCGTCGCCGGCCTACTAGCTGCCACCGATCCCCTTTCCTTTTCTTTTGGTTATGTCTGTTTTGTGTATCACCTGGTTTCACTTTGGTTAATTAGGGGGGTTATTTATTTTGACATTTCCTTTGGGGTTTTGTGCGGGATTACTTTTCGTTGAATTGTCAGTGAGGTTGGGGTGCGTTTCATTTCGCTCATGTTCTACGGGGTGTTTTCCCTGGACTGTGTCTGAGTGGGGGATTTATCCAGTGTATTTTACTGTAGCCCTGAGTCCTGTTCTTTTGAGCTTGTGAAAATACAACGCCCTTTCTTTGGAACTCGGTTCTCCTGCGCCTGACTCTACACCCACATCTTTGAGATCTGACACCTAACTATAACATTTTCCGACAAGATAGAACTGCCAAAGGGGGCGGAGTGGCAATCTACTGCGGAGATAGCCTGCAGAGTTCTGTATTACTATCCAGGTCTGTGCCCAAACAATTCGAGCTTCTACTATTAAAAATCCACCTTTCCAGAAACAAGTCTCTCACCGTTGCCGCTTGCTATAGACCACCCTCTGCCCTGGACACCATATGTGAATTGATTGCCCCCCATCTATCTTCAGAGCTCGTGCTGCTAGGTGACCTAAACTGGAACATGCTTAACACCCCAGCCATCCTACAATCTAAGCTTGATGCCCTCAACCTCACACAAATGATCAATGAACCTACCAGGTACAGCCCCAAAACTGTAAACACGGGCACCCTCATAGATATCATCCTAACCAACTTGCCCTCCAAATACACCTGTACACCTCCTGTTTTCAACCAAGATCTCAGCGATCACTGCCTCATTTCCTTCATCCATAATGGGTCTGCGGTCAAACGAACACCCCTCATCACAGTCAAACGCTCCCTAAAACACTTCAGGCCTTTCTAATCGACCTGGCCCGGGTATCCTGTGGGGATATTGACCTCATCCCATCAGTAGAGGATGCCTGGTTATTCTTTAAAAGTGTCTTCCTCACCATTTTAAATAAGCATGCCCCATTCAAAAAATATAGAACCAGGAACAGATATAGGCCTTGGTTCACTCCAGACCTGACTGCCCTTGACCAGCACAAAATCATCCTGTGGCATTCTGCATTAGCATCGAATAGCCCCTGTGGTAAGCAACTTTTCAGGGAAGTTAGGAATGAATATACACAGGCAATTGGGAAAGCTGAGGCTAGCTTTTTCAAACAGAAATTTGCATCCTGTAGCACAAACTCCAAAAAGTTCTGAGACACTGTAAAGTCCATGGAGAATAAGAGCACCTCCTCCCAGCTGCCCACTGCACTGAAGCTCAGAAACATTGTCACCACCGATAAATCCACTATAATTGAGAATTTCAATAAGCATTTTTCTACGGCTGGCCATGCTTTACACCTGGCTACCCCTACCCCGGTCAACAGCCCTGCACCCCCCACAGCAACTCGCCCAAGCCTCCCCATTTCTCCTTCATCCAAATTCAGGTAACTGATGTTCTGAAAGAGCTGCAAAATCTGGACCCCTACAAATCAGCCGGGTTAGACAATCTGGACCCTCTCTTTCTAAAATGATCTGCCGAAATTGTTGCAACCCCTATTACTAGCCTGTTCAACCTCTTTTTTGTATCGTTTGAGATTCCCAAAGATTGGAAAGCTGCCGCGATCATCCCCCTCTTAAAAGAGACACTATAGACCCAAACTGCTACAGACCTATATCCATCCTACCCTGCCTTTCTAAGGTCTTCGAAAGCCAAGTTAACAAACAGATTAGCATCCATTTCGAATCGCACCGTACCTTCTCCGCTATGCAATCTGGTTTCAGAGCTGGTCATGGGTGCACCTCAGCCACGCTCAAGGTCCTAAACGATATCATAACTGCCATCAATAAAAGACAATACTGTGCAACTGTCTTCATCGACCTAGCCAAGGCTTTCGACTCGATTCTGTATACATCTGGCCCTTCTTTGGATACTGTGTTAAAAACTTCTTGTCAATAGGGGGCGCTGTTTTCACTTTGGAAAAAATCGTGCCCAAATGAAACGGCCTCGTACTCTTTTCTAGATCATACAATATGCATATTATTATTACTATTGGATAGAAAACACTCAGAAGTTTCTAAAACTGTTTGAATTATATCTGTGAGTCAAACAGAACTCATTTGGCACAAACTTCCTGACCAGGAAGTGGAAAGTCTGAAATCGATGCTCTGTTCTACTTCCTGCCTATAAATGGGCATGATACGTATGAGTATACATGCACGTCATACACCTTCCCCTGGATGTCAAGAGGCGGTGAGAAGAAATTTAGTGTTTATCTTGGTCTGAAGTGGAATACAAGCTCTTTGTATGACGTGTCCCCCATTTCCGGTTTTCTGGAGAGCGCGAGGTGGTTCCTGGATTTGCCTTCTGTTTAGCTGCCGTTATATGCGACTACTATCTCCGGCTTTGATTTTATTTGATACATGTGACCATATCATCGTAAAGTATGTTTTTTCAATATAGTTTAATCAGATTATTGAATTTTTTTGGGGAGTTTTGCCGTGTTCCGTTCTCTGACTTTGTTGACGATGGAGCGATTCGTGCCACTTGGCTAGTGCGCTTGCTAAATCGAGAGGGAAAGTGGCCGTTCTAAATCCAAACAATGATTGTTCTGGACAAAGGACCCCTTGTCCAACATTCTGATGGAAGATCAGCAAAAGTAAGAAACATTTTATGATGCTATTTCATATATCTGTCGTGCATGTGAACTAGTCGTCGGCGCCCAACGTTTGGGTACTCTAGCTATACCGAAGCTGGATGTCGTAATTAAGTTATTTTTTAGAATTCTAACACTGCGATTTCATTAAGAACTAATGGATCTATCATTTCCTATACAACATGTATTTTTTAGTTATGTTTATGAATAGCTATTTGGTCAGAATATGTGTGTCATAAAAAGTGTCAGAAAAATATCCGAACGTTGAGGGAAATAGTAGCTACGTTAGCAGAATGTATAACCACTGATTTCAGCTCTAAATATGCACATTTTCGAACAAAACATAAGTGAATGTATAACCTGATGTTATAGGACTGTCATCTGATGAAGAATATCAAGGTTAGTCAAAATTATATATCTTTTACTGGTTTGTTACGATCGCTAACCTTTTGCTACTGGGAAATGGCATGTGTTTCTGGCTATTGTGGTAAGATAATATAACGCTATATTGTGTTTTCGCTGTAAAACACTTAATAAATCGGAAATATTGGCTGGAATCACAAGATGCCTGTCTTTCATTTGCTGTACACTATGTACTTTTCAGAAATGTTTTATGATGAGTAATTAGGTATTTGACGTTGGTGTCTGTAATTATTATGGCTGCTTTCGGTGCAATTTCTGATTGTAGCTGCAATGTAAACTATGATTTATACCTGAAATATGCACATTTTTCTAACAAAACATAGATTTATTGAATAACATGTTATAAGACTGTCATCTGATGAAGTTGTTTGTTGGTTAGTTTGGTTGGTTGGTTCTTGGTTAGTTAGGTTGGCTTTGTGCATGCTACCTGTGCTGTGAAAAATGCCTGTCCTTTTTTGTATTTGGTGGTGAGCTAACATAAATATACGTGCTGTTTTCGCTATAAAACATTTTAAAAATCGGACATATTGGCTGGGTTCACAAGATGTGTACCTTTCATTTGCTGTATTGGACTTGTTAATGTGTGAAAGTTAAATATTAAAAAAAAAAATCTTTTGAATTTCTTTTGAACATGTGTAACTCTGTGTTGTTTTATGTGTCGAACTGCTTTGCTTTATCTTGGCCAGGATGCAGTTGTAAATCAGAACTTGTTCTCAACTAGTCTACCTGGTTAAATAAAGGTGAATAATAATAAAAAGAGAGATGTTCATTTATTTTCCTTTTTGTTTTTTAACTAGTTGCACATAGTTTCAACACTGTATATAGACATAATATGACATTTTCAAATGTCTTTATTCTTTTGGAACTTTTGTGAGTGTATTGTTTACTGTAAATGTTGTATTGTTTATTTCTCTTTGGTATATTAGCTATTTCACTTGCTTTGGCAATGAAAACATATGTTTCCCATGCCAATAAAGCCCCTTAAGTTTAAATTGAGAGAGAGAGAATACGTGAGAGAGAGAACGAGAGAGATAAACTATTTATGTTCTTGCTTGTCTAGCTGAACCGTTAAACACAACTCTGTGAAGTTTCTTTTAAAAACACTTTGTTGTGGGTTAACTGTACTTTTTATGGAGGCAGTGCCTTCCCCCCTCTGATCCCCACAGTCTGGGTTCAATAAACAACTGTATGTACAGTATATACAGTACCAGTCAAAAGTTTGGACACACCTACTCATTCAAGGGTTTTTCTATGAAATAACACACATGGACTCATACAATAAACAAAACATTGTTAAACAATACAACATTTATTTTATATTTCAAATTCTTCAAAGTATCCACCCTTGACCTTGATGACAGCTTTGCACAATCTTAGCATTCTCTCAACCAGTTTCACCTGGAATGCTTTCCAACAGTCTTGAAGGAGTTCCCACATTTGCTGAGTACATGTTGACTGCTTTTCCTTCACTCTGCGATCCAACTCATCCCAAACCATCTCAATTGGGATGAGGTCGAGTGATTGTGGAGGCCAGGTCATCTGATGCAGCAATCCATCACTCTCCTTCTTGGTCAAATGTAGGTGTGTGTCATTGTCTTGCTGAGAAACAAATGATAGTCTCACTAAGCGCAAACCAGATGGGATGGCGTATTGCTGCAGAATGCTGTGGTAGCCATGCTGGTTAAGTGTTCCTTGAATTCTAAATAAATTCCAGACAGTCTCACCAGCAAATCAGCCCCACACCATCACACCTCCTCCTCCATGGTTCACGGTGGGAACCACATATGCGGAGATCATCCATTTACCTACTCTGCGTCTCACAAAGACACGGTGGCTGGAACCAAAAATCTCAGATTTGGACTCATCACACCAAAGGACAGGTTTCTACCGGTCTAATGTTCTTTGCTCATGTTTCTTGGCCCAAGCAAGTCTCTTATTCTTACTGGTGTCCTTTCCTTTAGTAGTGGTATCTTTGCAGAAAATCGTCCTTCAAGGCCTGATTTACGCAATCTCCTCTGAAGAGTTAGGCTGCAATTTCTGAGGCTGGTAACTCTAATTAACTTATCCTCTGCAGCAGAGGTAACTCTGGGTCTTCCTTTCCAGTGGCAGTCCTCATGAGAGCCAGTTTCATCTAAACGCCCAATGGTTTATGTGACTGCCCATGAAGAAACTTTCAAAGTTCTTGAAATTTTCCGCGTTGACTGACCTTCATATCTTCAAGTAATGATGGACTGTCATTTCTCTTTGCTTATTTGAGCTGTCCTTGCCATAATATGGACCTGGTATTTTACCAAATAGGGCTATCTTCTGTATACCACCCCTACCTTGTCAGAACACAACTGAATGGCTCAAACGCATTAAGAAGGAAATAAATTCTACAAAAATGTACTTTTAACAAGGCACACCTGTTAATTGAAATGCATTCCAGGTGACTACCCCATGAAGCTGGTAGAGAGAATGCCAAGAGTGTTGACAGCTGTCATCAAGGCAACGGGTGGCTACTTTGAAGAATCAAAAATATGAAATATATTTTGATTTGTTTAACACTTTTTTGGTTACTACATGATTCCATATGTGTTATTTCATAGTTTTGATGTCTTCACTGTTATTCTACAATGTAGACAATAGTAAAAATAAAGAAAACCCCTGAAATTACTAGGTGTGTTCAAACTTTTGACTGGTACTGTATATATCACATGTTGTGATGATGTGGTCAAGGTTGCTTAAGTGTACCTTCACACACCCATTTTCTATTTATTCTGCTGCTGTGGGAATTTGAGGGAATTCTTTTTTGTTTCTCTAAATGCAACACAGTGGCTTAGTTTACCCCACGTGTTAGGATTTTGTTAATCCAACAACTCAAAGAAATAAGGTAAAGACCGTTCGACAACTGTAAATGTTATCTGAAAGTGATTGTTGTTGCTTCCCCGGTCCTCCCGATCTCCCTGTGATTGTCATATTCTCCATAATTGCGAGACATGGAACCCGACAAATACATTGGACTTTGATAAAGTATGAGAACATTCTGACAGAGGATTACAGTTGTTTGGTCTACGTAGCCTACATCTGTCAGGTAAATGAGTGCAAGAGGCCTGGCTCTCCTACTGTATGTGGTTGTTGTCAGTCCTCCTTTGGTAATAATGGAAACCCTATAATTAGATACAATGCATGAGATCTGGTTCTTGTCTTTCTGTTTGTTGAGCAACACATTAGCACTGCATGAATCCACCTAAATCACGTGGGTTACTCTATTATCATAGCACTAGTATTCATACATCTTCAGGGTGTGTCACTGCATGATTTCTAATTGAGCTCCACCAAATTTGGTCATTAGTTAATAGCTACATAACGTACCTTCGGGGAAATGGGCAAATATTGAAGGGGGGGAGTTGATTGTGTTGCGTTTTATATCATATTGCATTTTAAAAGGGGTTATTGTGTGTATCATTAGCTTTAGGTTTTTCGGACAGAAGCGTCAAAAGTCAAAGATAATATACAGTATATTAATATTCTGATGCGAAATGATGGTTCAGTCCTTTTAAGCAGCCCTTTGATCCCTGTAACATTTCTGGTAGTAACGTTTCCACGACGACTGGAGCTTATATGAAGCTTATACAGAGCAATGGTCATAGCCAGCGGCAGTGGGAACAGTGACAGAGATGTACCATGAACATTTCTGTTTCAATGTGCCCCCCCCCCCCCCCTCAATTTATTAACTGGCCTTCAGCTCAAGAAGCCGAAATCCTGACCGTAATCCTGACCCTCAAGAAGAGGGGGGGGGGGGGGGGGGGGGGTATGGGGCACCAACCTTCCTATATCCTGTTGTTCTCTGGTCAAAACAAGATGCTAATTAATTACCATTGGCATCTTTAGCAAATGCATGTCAGTTCCTATTTGGGTTTTCGATCAGTTATCTGATCCAGCAGAATGTTTAGAGGACACCACTGGGATTTCTGGCCACTGGTTGGTAGTCTGTGTGCTCTAGGGAGCGTGGCTGGTCGTTACTAGTCGCCACACCATACAGACTGGTCGTGTTTTTACCATACATTGTTTTCATTACCTTGGGTTTGAAGCACCATGCAGTTGTAAATCAGGAGATTTCCTTTGCCATGTGTGTTGACTTCATTGCCAGAATCAATGCAGTATTGTTGCTGTCAAAATAGATAACGCTGAAAGAAATATGACGAGGCCAAGGTGGCGGTTAAATAAAATAAATAAAAACACATGGACGTAGAGGTATTGTAAAAATTCTGGTTAAGTAGGCCTACCAATGATGCATATGAACAATATATGAATTCATATACTGTATGTATGTCTATGGTTGGTGCATCTACAAAAAATGCATGCAGTCGAACATTTTATATCCTGTTTATAACCGAGGCTGTTCCACCTCTGAATTACTTCATCAGGAGGGTAATGGCAGAGTGTTCACTGTCATTAGACAGAGATAATAAGTACAAGGTCAGGAGATTTCAGAATTATCCAGCCTTTTCCCTGCAGTTCTGTCAGATTCATAAAGTTGTGTTCTAGTGCTGGTTCACATTAATCAGCATTTTAATTGCCACTTACCTCATATTGTGTGGGGAATAAGGCCAATTTCCCTGAGTCTTCTCTTTAAGTAAAATGAACCAGGTCTTTCGGAGAGAGAGAGAGTGGGAGAGAGAGCGAGAGAGAGAGCGAGAGAGAGAGCGAGAGAGAGAACGAGAGAGAGCGAGAGAGAGAGAGAAAGACAGACAAAGATACTTTATCAATATATGTTTTTTATATGTATTATAATAATAATAATAATTATTATTATTATTATAGTAGTTTTAGTAGTCGTAGTAGTAGTCGTCGTAGCAGTAGTGGTAGTCGTAGTAGTAGTAGAAGTAGTAGTACTAATAGTAGTAGAAGTAGTAGTACTAGTAGTAGTAGAAATAGTAGTACTAGTAGTAGTACAAGTAGTAATACAAGTAGTAGTAGCAGTAGTAGTAGTAGTAGTAGTAGCAGTAGCAGTAGCAGTAGTAGTAGTAGTACTATTATTAGTAGTAGTAGAAGTCATCGTCATCGTCATTGCCATCGTAGTAGTAGTATTACATTTTATATTATTCTTTTACTTTCTCATTCAACATAAAATTAGTTACATTATGTTTAGAATGATTTGATTTGAGTTTCCAGTAAGGATGTACATAAATGCATGTTCTTTAACTTTACCTGTCTGCATTCTGAGGACTGTAATTACTCTCAGTCAAGGTGATTAATGGACATTACTTAATACATTTCCTGTAATTAAGTGTCCACCTGCAACTAGACTGGAATCAATTACCGTTTGTTGACATCATTTCCTCTAGGTATTAGTGAGGTATTAGCAGTGGAGTTTCACTCTGGAGTTGTCATGTTACCCACATTGAGGTGCTTACCTTGCTGTTTTCCCTCCCCTCAGAGAATGTTTTACCTAAACAGTTCAAGGTCAATTAATAATCAGTTACTACAGCACTGACAATAAGCAAGACGTATTGGGCTGGAACTGAGTAAGTCACATCGTTTACAATATTCCCCCTTGCAAAACACGACGGCCACCAACACAAATCCCAAAGTTTGCTCATATCCACTTTATTCCGATAAGTCTGTGTTATAACTCTGGAGTATGGCTTAAACTACTGGGTTCAGGTAATCATCTTGAATCTTTTGTCATGTCTTTGTTTGATGGGCAGTTTGATCAATTACAATTGATAGCTGTTTCTCAACGTCCAGCTGTTCAGCTGCTTAAACAAACAGGCATTCTCCTGAAAACAGATGACTCATTAGAAACAGCAGGAGATGACCTTTTCGTAAAGATGGTGACACGAGTGGAAGGTCAGTGTCACCGCTAAATGGCATATACCCCTAAGTGAATGTCAATCTCATGTATTATTGTTGTGCCGCTTCGCTGTCATCGTCAAATTAAAGATGACGCAAGAATGAATTCGGTCATTAAATCAAATCTGTTAGCCGTCTGCATCCGTGAGATAGGTTAGGACAACGTTTTCACCCTGAAACTACATGCATACCTTCTTATTCAACTTGAACCATTTTGATGAATTCATAGGATTAATATACAGATTATATTTGCTTCAGTCTTCGAGAACACTAGTATGCATTACGTTTTCTTCCATTGTGCACCACAACAAAGGCAAAAGGGGCTCTAGTTCCAAAAAGTTGGATGTCAACATGTACAGAGGGGGCTGACTGGTCTAAGTTTAAGAATTGACTTGATCCTGCTTTAATCAAGATCGTTTGTCCCGGTCTTGACACCTTTGGACCAGAGCCTCCCACCACAGGGTGCATCCCAAAATGGCACCCTCAAAAGTAGTGCACTATAAAGGGAACAGGGTGCCATTTGGGAAGGAGCCACAGTCTTTCCGTTTTGTTTCAATGCTACAGTTCTAATGACTCCCCCAGTATTGACAGTCATTGTCTTCCAGCCTAACCTCAGCTAACTCTAGAAGCAGAACTATTTCAAAGCATTTTTGAGGGCTGGAAGAGTCTCTTACTTAACTACTGCAAGGCCAGGCATATGATATATAATAATAACACATACAGTATGTTACCTTGAAAGCTATAGTGCCACACCATCAAGAATGCCTCCGTGATACAGTCGCTGACCAAAAAAACAGAGCAATTTCACCTTTCGACGCATTGCATGCGGACTACAGACCGGGGTGAACCGTTTGAATATGGTCACCAATAAGACCGTTTACATTTTACACACAATGTATGCTGTGCCAAGCACCTTATACTCTCTACATTTGGTCACTACACCAGGAGTCACCCTGAACTTTTCTAGTCGTCAATAGTGATGTCATTAGAAGTAGAACTCGGAAGAGGAGGAGACGTGCCTCAACAAGTCGAAGCAGAAGTCCATTTGCACAGCACCCCTCCTTACTCTTACTTAGATTGCCTGTTCACTTGTTTACGTGGAACTGTGCCTGAAACCACCTGCAAAGATAGCAGTTAAAGTGCTTAACATTTTAAGCAATTTCCTAGGGCCTTTTGAGGTTGCATATCCCAGATCCAGGATTAATTCACCAATCGCTGCTCGACTGTTTCAGCACCCATCAGAAAGCAGCGATGGTGTGAGATGTAGAATTGTGTTTCCACTATTTTACTGTTAGAGGCTTACATGCTCTGGCAAGAACAGACTTTCATGGATTTCTTAGAATTCTGGAGGGGAAATCAGCTCAACAATGACTGGAATAAGTATGGCACAGGTTAATACGAAATGGATGTCAGTATGAATTTTGGCATCCAATCACTTGAACTGAAGCAGATGAACACTACAAGTGGGGAGTAGCCAAATAAGGACACCTCTTTTCGGAGACATACAGGCAATCCTTCACATCTCAATGTGGAGTATCAGTAGGTCTGCGCCGTCTGTACAGAACAAACAACATTTGTAGTTTAGTTTTCCAAATTCAGACAAACATGTTTTGAGAATTAACGCTGCTGCTAAACTATTTGAACTGAGTGGTTCGAACTGAATCAGCATATATTGACTAACAGGTGATATGTGTATATTACACCTTGCTAAATAGATATTGGCCTCTAATGAATATGATAATTCTACACTGCCTCTATTCACCGCCATTTAATTAGCCGAAAAGTAAGAACTGCAAACAAGACAGAGTCAGCACACATTACCAAGATGTAATTTAGTTTGCTCTGGGTCAACAGCTTCCAGCCATCTAACATAGCGGTCCTCAACACTGCGGCATGGCTTGTGTTTTGAACAACACTGCCAAGGAACTGATAGCACGAGAGGAGAATAGGGACTATGTAAGTAATATGTAAGTAAATATTGAACATATAAGTAAACATACTGTATCATAAAAGGTAAGTGAACATAATCCCATCCCTAATAACACTTGCGGTAGTGTTTTCTATTGAACTCAGTGTGGTTATAATAGGGATACGTGATTATGTTATCATTCATTTATCTGAGAATTTATTTCTGACAATTAAACCATTAGGATGTTAATTTGTGATTACGGATTAATGAGTTGATTAGAGGAGTGAAATGTTTACAGAGAGGTTGGAATGTGTTCAGTAAATATTGTTCAAAGACAGGACATCATATCATATCAGTGGATTGTTCACTTTAATTAATCCTGAAACCTCTTAAAATTCCCCCTGGGATTCATTATCCCAACCAAAATCTGCATTCTTAATTATTTAATTTAGGATAATGTTTGTGGAAATTGCAAATAATAAAAAAATTCTGAGCAATTATTTATTTGTTAAAATGTAAATTAAAGAAAGACAAGAAAGTGTTTTTCCCTAACACTTGAAAGGTAGAGAGAGGTACTATACTTAAAATGAAAGAAATGTGCCACATAAGAAATGCTTTATAACTGATTGCCTTGACTAAAACTTCAATGAGATCTTTACCAGTGTAAAGACATTCTCATCCAGCATATCAAATGGCGGAGGAGGGATACTGCCCCCTTATTTTTTATATGTAACAAACAAGTCCCCATCAAAGATATAATTAATGGTACTAGGCCAAAACTAAAACAGTCCATCATGGCAGAGATGACTGGGAGAGACAGAAGTATGGTCTTTGTAGTCTAATCATGATCACAAAACCTGTTTGGAAACTCTGTATTTCCATGGGACTTTGTTGTAGAACTACCGAGGCATCCAGGGTCACATGCAATTAAAACTGGGCCAGCACTTGGTCTTTTTAAAGCTAACAATAATAGACCTATACAGTACGTAGACCACCTACCTTTAAGAGTTTAAATACACCACGTTCGATTATTCACTAGAGAGACAAAACATGTCTGAATCACTTTAATGGCTATATTTGCGTGGCCTAAGAAAAACAATTGCTATCAGCTCAATATTTGACATCATTTTCTGTAGGAATATGGTTTATTCACTCGTATTATGCTTCCTGATGTGATAACACTCAGACCACAATGATCCTCTTATGGAAAACAAATTAACACGATATTCACTACAAACAAAATGGAAGAGACGGAGCAATTTATTGGCTGCCTTGTGCAGGGTGGACAGGACAGGGGGCAGTGTGGCAGGTGACAGGGTGGGGTTGTAGGGGTGGCATGACAGAGGCAAAGGGGCTGTGGGGAGCTTGAGTTCAGTTCAGGGGCCTTTTCCAAGTGCCCTAATCAGACAGAGGGGATGAAAAGGCTGATTTTCAGGGAATTAGCATGATAAGCGAGAACACAAAATCAATCCCCATCCTTGTGAGGCCTCCTCTGATTGCTTTGAACTGTCAAAAAATGGCAGAATCAAATCGAAAGTGCTCGAGGTTACGGGAGTGATTTGTTCAAGAAGAGATCGCTAGAGCAATTGACACAGCTCTCGAGACAATAATTAGGTTATCAAAGAGAAAACAGTTCAAGTTCCACAGGGGTGAAAGCCTATTTGCTTTGGATTTTCATACAGACAGAGACACACCTCTGTTTTAAAGTCTCAATTTTGTATATAGTCGAGGATTAAGTCAAGTCTGGGATTGCCTCCTTATCATCTGAAAGTTTGTTGCCTCTGTGTGCAACACTTGCTTATTAAACTAGCGGCAGGAGCTCAAGGGTCAATTTCCTTCTCATATACTGATTTGTAACTCAAAATGTGCTCTTTAATGTTACAATGTGATGGAGAGGAAATATACTGCATTGATTTACTAAATCCACGTCTGTCCATGGGGATTATGTATTATTGTATGCAAAATGTAAGCATGAAATGCCAGTCATTTGTTTAATTTAGGTATTCAATTAATGCTCCGTGATTGTTGTCGTTGCTGTTGTTTGCTCTGGTTGTTGTTGTTTTCATGGCAATGAGCATTAGCGGAATTGTCATTCGCTCCACAGCCTACCTCAGTTTCTACCAGCTACCAATCACTCTCAGGGGCTATGCTGGTGCCTGGTGCTGGCCTAGTTTACCTATCATATCATCATGGGAACTGGGATTAGGGATTAGCATGGTCTATGTGTGCATCCCAAATGGCACCCTATATAGTGCACTACTTTTGACCAGAGCCCTATGTAGTGAATGCGGCGCCGTTTGGGACGCACGCTATGAGCCTCCTGCAGGTCAATGAGGACTGAGGAGAGGCATCAGGAAAAGTGCTGACACAGGCTGCAGCCTAGTGGCAAGGCATCAGCCTAACAGATAACCGAAGAGAATTACGGTCAGGCCACAACACCTCTTCTGATCTCTCCGGTTGACATTGATATGCAGCGTGGAGAGTACCATTGTTTACACAGGGTGTAGATTCCAGACCTCACTCCGAGAGGTGCTATTTGAGGGATCTTTTCTGTTCTTGTTCGTTAGGCCGCTACATGTGAATCATAAACTCATAGAAAACAACCGGGACCATCCGTGTACGTTGTGTTCACTCACATCAACTTTGGTGGATCGGGCCTTGACAATGGTCTCGCACATTGAATTTCTAAAAAGCAAGTGTGATCAGCGATCTAATTTTGGGGTACGGGCACAGTATCTGAGAGCCATTTAAGACAAAAGCAGCGAGATAATGTGCTTCTACCAATTTACACTGTTTGTTTCTGCATCATACGACCATCCGAGCCGTGGCAAACCCTTACTTCAGCAGACAGAAATGCTAACAGTAGATGAATTAAAGGTTACGACGGTATATGATGAATGTCACAACAAAACAAATTACCGTAGGAAAAAGA
Organism: Salvelinus fontinalis; assembly: GCF_029448725.1. Lineage (NCBI taxonomy): Eukaryota > Metazoa > Chordata > Actinopteri > Salmoniformes > Salmonidae > Salvelinus > Salvelinus fontinalis. Next base: position 16,654,023 of record NC_074705.1, read on the forward strand.
CTAATGAAGACTTTTGCTGGGAGCCAGAGGCCAGTCAATAATTAGAGATGCAGTAGTCACACTGTCTTGATGTCTTCTGTTTCTGTGGGCTTGGCCATTTCTACTCTTTAATTGCCCAGGTTGGTTTACTGTTTTAGATATATGTCACTATTACACGCCTGTGCTTGTTAAATGTCACTTCTAACGCTACTGTTTGTTATACTGCACATGTCACTTTTCACACTCTACACAACCAAAATGAATGCATCAAAAACGGCTATATATTTGAAATGAGTGCCATCAGTAAGCCTTGGTTCTTTGACTCAGTAAGACACATTCTAACGAGTTTTAAGTTGACTCTTCTCTTTCGTTTTATATTTAACATATTATGTTGACTTGGAGTTATGCATAAGGGAGTTTTCTTTGATCCCTCAAAAAAGTCCCACCCGTGCGCTAAAGTGCTACGAGTGGTTGACAGTCTGTGCTTATTGGTTGTTTGCGAGAAGGGAGAAATAATCACACAAATAAGACATCAAAGATAGATTGAGAATTAAAATATGCAGTTGAAAATTATTCAGATTGCTTTGGGATGGAATATAGAAAGATATTCCCTAGAAGTGTCCAACTGGATAAGATCAAAACTCAGAACACCGATAGCTACAAACAGGCATGAACTGAGGGGGGGGGGGGGCAGCACTTGTATAAAATATCTAAGCTTTTGTTTTGGGGCCTTGGCATGCCAATACTGCCATGTTGTACTTGAGGGAAGCACTGTTTTGTTCACTGACATGTACCTTGCCAATATGTCCCCTCACGATACAGACTCCTATCATGGCACGAGAAGCTCATCCCCAGTACATGGCTGTCCCTCCCTGCATGACAAAATGACCGGTCCAAAGAAAACATGCCCAAATGCGTCATATATTTGCACCATTCCAACCTTTCTGCAGGTATGCTGCATGATCGCTTGCCATCATCGCTCCGGGACGCATCAATCCCTTGCGTCACGGAAGATGTATCCAGCATGGAAATGTCGACGATCCAAACCTGACATTCTACCGACTAGAGACAGACCATAGGCTATTGGAGTTACTACACTAGCTGAGAAGTATGGCTGGCAAGGAAAGAAGTTTATCCATAATGTTGAGGGATTATTTCTCTTCAGAAACATTTGAGCATAGCTTTGTGTCTTAAAAAACAAAAAACAAGTAGAAACGAAGAGGGGGAAGAAAGGTTCAGAGATGAAGAAGAAAGATTATTTTTTTGTCTAATGCTCTTGTTAAGTGCCACAGAGAGGCAAGATTCAAAGCACGGCCCGTCTTGCCTAATTAACACTTTGAAAGATAAAAGCAGTTTATTAAATCAATCAGGATGATGGTTGTTTGTGAATCCCAGCAGATAAGGCTATTTGCATATTAACGTTGCAATTCAAACCTACATTTGAGGATCTTCTGAGATTGTGGCCAGCTTCAATGTAAATATTTTCCTGACTACTGTACATGCTTTAAAGTTTCATTGCTCGGTGGATTCTCTGGTGGATTTTTAGTCATAAAAAAAATTCATAGACAGATTGTAACGAATATCCTCCTCCTCTTCAACCGAAAAGGAGGAGTATTGAGGGAACCAAGGCGCAGCGGATTGTGAAGACATAATTTATTTAAGACACGACAAAATAACAAACACGACGTAGACAGAAAACGAACTATACTTGAATAAACTACAAAACAAATAAACGATGAAAACAGACCTAGACACGAACTTACATATAACTTGAAGAACGCACGAACAGGTACACGACTACAAACAAACGCTACAGTCCCATGTGGCGTAACATCACACAGACACAGGAGACAACCACCCACAAACAAACAGTGTGAATGCCCTACCTAAATATGACTCTTGATTAGAGGAAAATGCAAACCACCTGCCTCTAATCAAGAGCCATACCAGGCAAACCAAAACCAACATAGAAACGAATAACATAGACTGCCCACCCAAAACACATGCCCTGACCAAAAACACATAAAAACTAACATAAATAGGTCAGGACTGTTACACAGATAAAAAGCAAACGGATAAATAGATAAACAAACACATACATAAATACCAATAGGAGGATACTGGGGAAGTCGTACCTCAAATTTCAGGCAAAAATAAAGCAAAAAGAATCTGGTTCTTAATTGATTATCAGATATTCCCGACACAAAACGTGGTCTTAAATTAATATGAAAGGGGACAAACACGACTGAGTGAACAAAATAAGTGCCCTTGAGTTGGCGGCCACATTGTTAAGTGAGTGTTTAAAATTGCCCTGCCAGCGTTCAGTTCAGCTCCCACCAGTGAGCAGGAAGCATGGTGCAGGAGGACGATATTGGAGGATAAACGCTGGGTTATGAGGGGTTGTGTTATAATTAGTTGCCAATGAATTATAGAGGGTTCTCATGGATAAGACTGAGGGTACGTCCTCACACACTATTCCCTATACTGTAGAGTGCACTACTTTTGACTAGAGGCCCATGGGCCCTGGTCAAAGGTAGTGCACTATATAGGGGGTCACAGGGAGTCATTTGGGACACAGACTGAGGATGAGGGTGGCTCTATAGGGTGGCTCTGACACGTTAGGGCAAGATGTAGGCAACAATAGGAGACAAAGTTCTGAGCGCAAGTGTCAGTGAACTTACAGGAAATGGCTTCTCTACATTACAATCCTAAACCATCACTTGTGGATCATTGTTTTTTAATTTGAATTGATCACGTTCGGGATCAACATCGGGAGAACTATATTGAGAGGACGCAAATGGATACATAACGTAGCACTGTCAATTTTATTCCGAACGATCCACAACACCAGTGCTGTGTTGAGAGACGTGTGCCCTAAAGGCACACGATTCCATCACAACACCATATACTTTATAGTTCGACAATTGTTCATAGATCATCATTTGCATGAGAAAGGCCTACTTCTGTAAGATGAGTTTTACAATAACAGTGAACATGGATTTAATCAAACAAACCATCATTGTCCATGATGTATTTTAATTTTCAATATGGATATTTGTATGGTTTTGACAGCAGGGTGTTGACTGCTATCATTCTTCGTTTCTGTACATTTAAATGGATACTCTGCAAGTGGTGAACTTCAAAACTGAAATGTTTTATCCTCGCCTGGCAATGTAGCCTAAACAGTTAACTTGTAGGGGTTGAGGCGGCCCCTAAATGTATATTATATTTAATCATTCAGTTCTTTCGTTTGTTGACATTTTGTCATTAATTTACAGTACATTGCACCATATTGACAAAAGGTCGCAGTGAATTATGAACTGGTTATTTCATTATGAAATTACTAAAAACACACAGGCCAGAAGATAATTGTCTCAAAAGATCCTTAGATAATAATTATGGTCTTTTGATAAAGAATGATCCTTTTATCCGTACGCTCTACATATAGCTACATCACACAGAGACTAGATGGGAGACAGTGTACATGCATTACACATGGACACAGAGAGTAAACATATTACACCAACCACAAGCAGGATATTGTTGGATTTAACTGTCGGTTTCTACTAATGTTTTATTGGATGTGAAGTTACCATTAAGTGAGGGTGTTTGCATTCCTCGCCATGCGTCACACCCTTTACTATGGGTGTTGTTCATTGGTTGGGTTGTGGAGGGTGAATCACTCTTAACCACATGTTTTCCCACAACCTTGATCTAAAGTGGAAACAGTGTGCAAATGCTTTTACATTTCTTACCACATTTCTTACCACGGCTTGAATAAACATTAGATATTGGGGATGCCCTAAAAAGGCTTGGCCAATGTTCTATCTAATGGCATTAGATAATGCTTCCAGGTGGTACCTCCGTTTGTTATGGTAGTGCCCACTGCCCTTACATTGAGAGAGAAGTAGAAGGCCTAAACTAACCCATTAAGATGTGTGGCTAGAACTAGATGTTGGCCTTGCTCGAAGGCATTCCAACCGTGATGCATCATGGGTAAATTGTGACAGGTGAATCAAGTTCAATTGAGAGGGTTGGGCTTTTCACAGATTTCCTTGTGCAAGTCATGGACGACAACATTGTGCTTCATTTTTATTTAACTAGGCAAGTCAGTTAAGAACAATTTCTTATTTTATAATGACGGCATACCACAGCCAAACCCTCCCCTAATCCGGGCGACACTGGGCGCCACCCTACGGGACTCCCGATCACAGCCAGTTGTGATACAGCCCTGGATTGAACCAGGGTCTGTAGTGACACCTCTAGCGCTGAGATGCACTGCCTTAGACCGCTGCACCACTTGGGAGCCCAAATATTTTTGTGGATAACGCATAAGTAAGTGAATATTATTGTTTAGTTAAGCTAGTGTTATGGAAATCCAGCTAGAAAAGTAGCTAGAGCTAGCAAGCTCACCCTGGGTAGTCTATGGCATCAGCTAGTTAGCTAGCTGCTGGTAGCTTCGAAATTATCCAGGCCAAAAAGATTAGCAACAAAACTCCAGCAAACAGAGATGTCTATAAAACCATGACAAGTACACCTGTGTCTATGATGTCCAGATAAAAAAATTGCAGCAAGGAAAAAGGCAACTTCATCAACCAGAGAGAGGTGAGTGCTAGTAGGCAATGCATCACTATAGCTAACCGGCTAGATAACCAGACTTGGTTTATGTTTTCATTTCGAGAAAATAATATGACATTTATTTACTGACTAATCGATTGGTGTCAATATTGCCAATTAATATAGTCAGGTTTTGGTGCTGTTTCTAGCTAGATATTTCAGTATTGAATTGTTTTTCTCCCATGAAGCCTACTAATTTGTAAAGCCAATCTGGTTTGAAGATTAAGACAGATTATGAGGGGAGTCTCATTTCAAAATACAGTACAGCATCTCCTCTTTAAAAAATGTAATAATAACTTATAATTGACATTTTTGTGATTCACTTCTGTTGTAGACAGAGAAAAAAGCTTATTTTAGACAAAAACTCAGTAGGCCAAATCTGAAAGCTTGTTCCATAATTATTTTTGGGTAAATGGTTAACTGGCTGCCTCAGAGTAAAATAGTCAATTGTACACTTTGTTATCACAAATTGAAAACTGTTGTTAGATTACAGTAGGCCTATATCCCCCACTAGCACACAGAGCTTTTCCAGATGGAACATGGGATCAAGTACTTTTCTAACAAATCAGATTTTTTACCATAATACGCTACATGGACAAAAGTATGTGGACACACCCTCAAATTAGTCGATTTGGCTATTTCAGCCACACCCGTTGCAGACAGCTGTATAAAATCAAGCACACAGCCATAGACAAACATTGGCAGTAGAATGGCCCATACTGAAGATCTCAGTGACTTTCAGTGGCACAGTCATAGAATGCCACTTTTCCAACAAGTCAGTTTGTCAGATTTCTGCCCTGCTTGAGCCCCGGTCAACTGTAAGTGCTGTTTTTGTGAAGCGGAAACGTCGAGGAGCAACAAAGGCTCAGCTGCAAAGTGGTAGGCCACACAAGCTCACTGAACAGGTCCACCAAGTGCTGAAGCGTGTAGTGTGTAAAAATTGTCTGTCCTCGGTTGCAACACTCACAACTGAGTTCCAAACTGCCTCTGGAAGCAACGTCAGCACAATACCTGTTTGTCGGGAGCTTAATGAAATGGGTTTCTATGGCCGAGTAGCCGCACACAAGCCTAAGATCAGCATGCGCAATGCCAAGCCTCGGCTGTAGTGGTGTAAAGCTCACAGCCATTGGACTCTGGAGCAGTGGAAATGCGTTCTCTGGAGCGATGAATCCCGCTTCACCATCTGGCAGTCTGATGAACAAATCTGGGTTTGGCGGATGCCATGACAACGCTACCTGCCCGAATGCATAATGCCAACTGTAAAGTTTGGTGGAGGAGGAATAATGGTCTGGGGCTGGTTTTCATGGTTAGGGCTAGGCCCCTTAGTTCCAGTGAAGGGAAATCTTAATGCTACAGCATACAATGAAATATACATGCAACATGTAAAGTGTTGGTCCCATGTCTTATGAGCTGAAATAAAACATCCCAGACATTTTTCCATACGCACAAAAGTTTGTTTCTCTCAAATTTTGTGCACTGATTTGTTTTTATCCCTTTTAGTGAGCTGAGGAGGGTGCTGAGGAGTATTCATGTCTGTAGTAAAGCCCTTTTGTTGGGAAAAACTCATTCTGATTGGCTGGTCCTGGCAACCCTGCCCAGTCATGCGAAATCCATAGATTACGGTCTTATGAATTTATTTAAATTAACTGATTTCCTTATATGAGCTGTAACTTAGTAAAATCTTTGCAACAGTTGCATGTTGCGTTTATATTTCAGTTCAGTGTACATTCTAGAACTTAAAACTCCGTAATAGTCCTCCATGCCTGCTTTTCCCATATAGGGCCTACAAACTTTTCACGACTTACATTCCTTATCTGATTGTTTGCGTGAATTCCATATTTTTTTTTCTCTTCATGATCAAAGTATTATAGTTCCAAATGAATTCAGCTGTAAAACACTGATCTTGACAGATCCGACGGTTTTGGAAAGCTCCTCTTGGAAAGACTTCATGATAAATATTTCCATCGCTTGTATTATAATACAATTATCACTTCAAAAGAGGCCTGATTATACTGCGGCCTTGTGAAATAAACTGTGCTTTCTATTAATACCTATGTCGGCACATTGATAACACATGACAGTGTAACTCGAGGACTTTTGGCCATTTTCTTCCGCTGGAACACAGGCGCAAAGAAATCAAAGCCTCAAAGATATTGACTGGCTGCCATACGGACATAGTAAAAAAAAAAGAATATGGGATCAATACTGAGTGTTCCTAATCCTGGCACCTATCATAGGGTTTCAATGGAGGAAACTAGGCCAACATTTCATGGGAAGTCACTAGTAGACAGATAAAGGAATGCGCTCCCACCTCTTTCCCCTCAGATAAATAAAGGAGGTATGTAGGCCCTAAAGTGTGTGGTTCTATGACACATACTGAGCAAAGGTAGTACTCAACTGGCCTGCTAGCACAAGATGTACATCCCGAAAGGCTCCCTATTCACTATATAGTACACTACTTTTGACCAGAGCCCTGTGAACCCTGATCAAATGTAGTGCACTATGTGGCGAATAGGGTGACACTTGGGACACAGACAATGTGGAATAGTGCACTCTGATCAGATCGAAGTCCGTCAAGGACCCCCTTTACCGACTCCACCAAGCGGTTGTCAGTCCAATCCATGTCCATATCGATCACACTTACCGAAGAGATATCTGGACCAGAGGCAAATCTGAAAATGGTTTCAAACACGTAACATATACTAGCCTAATCATATTGTGGAATAAATCTTAACTAAAAAGACGAGGTAGCAATTTGAATTGGTAAGAGAAGACCGTTTCTATTTCCAAACTGAAATAACCCCTGATCCTGTAGTTTTAATTGCAAATGTGAAGGCTTAAATATCAGGTCAACTTTTCACGCTTGGAAACACCGTGTGTCACCCTAGCAGCACACAACCTAACACTTGTTTCATCTCGCCATTGCTTTTACCCACTTCACAGTCAAGAGAAGGCCAATTAAAGTGTGGAAGGATTAAAAACACACAAAAAGCGTTTCCATTTTCCCCACTTTTGTTGAGAAAGGAGAATGAGGCAAGCAGAAAAAAAGAGAGGCTCGGCACCGTTATGATCGTACAGTAAAAAAGAACGTCCAGGGTTGTTGCCTGCGATTCGTCACGTGAAAAGAGCAAATAAACATTTCCCTGGATGGGTTTGAAGCGAGCTGGGCCGAGGAGGAATCCACACTTGTTCTCCCTCCGCTGTTCCCTCTCTCTGCCGAGACTCATAAACACACATTCAGCTTCGATCAGCAGGCCCAGCCTTCTGCTCATCTATCAGGGAGGAGAACATCGTTCCTTCACCTCCCTCTCCAATAAAATGATTACCAATCTCTGCTATTGGCCTGCTTAAGATACCCTCCTCTCTGGAGATGTCTGGGTGGAGCTATTTATTAGGCTATTCCTTTTGAAAAGGGGGGTTTTCAACATAAGCAGGGATAAACATACAAGGTCTATGATAAAGGGACTGAACATTTCTGAAAGCTGATTTTCCTGCGAATGGGGAGAGTGACAAGAAATCAATGCCCTGTTTGTTTATTGACCTTAAAACCTTTCAAACTCTAGATCTGTCAAACACCCCCTTACACACACACACACCTCCGTTTAATTTCTGTATATAGACAACAATACACACACTACACACACAGCTTCATTATCACAGTGTTCCCTGAGGTCCTCTCTCCGGTGACCATTTACACACACACACACACACACACACACACACACACACACACACACACACACACACACACACACACACACACACACACACACACACACACACACACACACACACACACACACACACACACACACACACACACACACACACACACACACAGTAAAACTTAAGATTGTAATATCTGACGAGCTGAGTTTGACTCTTATGAAATGCAAATAAGGGCTCATTTTAAATGGAATTGTATTCCACAATTGAAATAAAAACTTTAATTTAAATCAGATGTATATTTTTACTTCTCACTCTAATGACAAGACGTGGGTTTAAGGCCGGACAGAAAATCCCCAAGGTGCTCTGTCACTTCATTATTTTATTAATGATTTGTGCCTTTCCAGAGTGGCCATCTTTTGATAAGTTCCTATCTTCAGGAAATGATTATGACTGATCAAATAAAGGGGAAAAGACTCGCCTCTTGTCCATTGTGAATTATCATTAGCATGGAATAAGTGTATGCATTTCAGGAGGTTAAACATCAAGCTAGTGTATGTTTCCCACATTCCACCTAGACTTGTTTGAACTCCTGTTCTCATGACTCTTCCTAGGCTTTTACTAGAAAGTGTACACTTGTAAACATTAACACACTCAGCAATAGTCAATATGATCTGGTAGCATAATGCTGCCTCCAAAACAGCCTGATTGTCCATCTCCAACGCAAGTGGCTATCCCCCAACTACTATTATCTCAGTACATCTTAGCTCAATGTATTGGAAAGGAAGATCACTGTTAGCCTACCCTTTCATTCCACTATACGTCTATTTAGAAAGCGTATGGATGCTAGTACCCTAGCCGTGCCTCGGCAAACACATCTATTGATCATATTACCTGCTGCAGTCTAGTGAAGGTCGAGTTCTGATCAATATGAATTGAGCGTCTACAAAAACAAAAATTGCAACTTGACATTAATTAGGGGGGAGTCCCTTCAACAGTTAAGGTGGAATGACCGTCCATGATCTCAGATCATGTAGTTTCATGGTTAAATGACCTCTTATGATCATTTTTATAAATCTGTCCTGACGCATGTAATACATTCAATTATATAGAAGTTGTATCCCCCACCACTTAATCATCCTCTGAGAGTTGTATTTCATTTAAAGAAAAATGTCTCTATTATTAACCAACAACAGTGTGTCTATAGCCCAAGTAGTGACATTAGGCAGAAGCATGGTCTGTAGCAGTATCAGACTCAGCATCTGCACCACGGCGTGTATCTCCATGCACCATGACTGTCGCTTGGTTGCCTGTACAGGCCCCAAGCACTACCTGGGCTCTGATTCTGCTAACAGCTGCAGGGAGGAGGAAGATTTGAGGGATTTAATTTATCCCCGGGCTGGCCACCACAAATGAGTACAGACAGCTTTTTCATGGCCATCGGACACATCTGCATTTGTAAGGGGAAACCATATTTGTAGACATATTCTGTTTTGTTATATTACACAGTATTACAGTAGGCTGCTGGATTTCATTAGCTGATTCATCTAGCTAAGATCTGTGCACGTATTCTAACCTTGATTTCAATATGAAATATGCATTTCAGAATCGAGTGGTTGTAAATGATGAGTGTAGTGAAACGGTATGCCTTGGATCATACAATGCATACGGCTATTGTCATGTTCAATATTTCAGGACAATCCCTTGGGTTGTGATTCTGTTTCAGATAGATAGATCTGTATCCACCTTAAATCCAATGACCGTGTGCGGTGGACAGCAAGCAAAGGTGGTCAATGCAATTCAATTGTAAACCTGAGTGTATTGAACTTTGTGCAATTCTACATGGGTCATCTCTGGACAATATGCTGGCTATCTGGTAGCATCTGTGCTTTCTCCCACGAATAGAGTCCCTGCCATGGCTCTAGGGCACGACAGGGAGCACTAAACAGGTCACATGTTGTGTCTTTCAGCCATATTTCTGTCAGGCCTGTCTTTTTGGACAAGGGAATGCTTAATGCACAAAGGCTATGCAAACAGAACTGAGACACCGCTAGCCTCCAACCCCCAACTAACCACTCATCGGATGTGTAATGCTACTCCAAAGTAACGTTACACCTGCACGTCTGATTTTAGTCCCATACCTCGGGGGAACTGAGGAGGCGGGGGTGATACACGTATCGCTTTTCAGTAGCTACCGGTCCAAAGGATTCGCGTTGGCCAGGATTCCTGTAACACTGAATTTAGTATGCAGATAGGATGGTATGGGGGGGGGAGGGGGAATGCTATGTTTGCACCTCTGCCTAAATGTGATAATGACAATATTGACTGACGGCTAAACAGGGAATGATGTATAGCACAGTCATAGAAGTAAATACACATTTTTGTTTGCCTCAGGAAATGTATCTTCTAAAAAATGTAATCTGTTTTCTTGTGTTGCAGATTTTCTACAATTGACCTGAACATTCTACTAAATGTGGATTTTTGTACGTTTTCTCACAATTTTGGATAGTTCAACCCCTTGTCTCAAAAGTTTTTGCCACAAGTTCCTCTGGTGTTAGGGAGACAGCGAACTTATTTTAGCTTTGAGGCCAAAGGCACGTGACTAATATTTTTGAAAATATAAGCAGCAAAATTGCAGCGTAAAATTGCTGTCCCTGCCACTGCTTTCATTAAGATTAAAAAGAGGCACAAATGCAGGGTAGTGGCAGTGAGCAAAATGAGTTAACCTAATATGAAAAAAATATCTAATAGCAATATATAAATATATTTATAGAGAATGAATTGAACATTTCCAGGGTAGCATGTCTATTTGATATTGTGTGGCGCTGTGGGGGTGTAAGATGTAGAGGTTGAGTATCGGTATATATAGCCAGTGCAATAACATTTCAGATATGATATTCATCATTATGTAATTCTCACATTTTGAGTGGACATTTGACAGTTAATCCGATGAATTGTCACATATGCCAACGCAGTAGACCCCGTTTGCAGCTCCTCATCAATTCCAATTGACTTTTATTCCTTTAGACATGCTTGTAATGGGGATGCTTAGATTCGGTCCAAAAGGGCCAATTGGTTAATCAATTTGATGACCTAATTGATAGAGGATGTTAATTGACAAAAAGGCAACAATGAAGTGCATTAGAGATGTAGCAGCAGACAGCTATCAAAATAGCAGCTATTGGGTTAGAGCAACGCACTAGAAGGTCATAAGAGGTCAAAGATAAGGTTAACCTTATCAAGAAGGTTGAATTCAAGACTGAACTGTGTCAAGTATATTAGCTGCGGTCCAGTTTCATCAAGTATGGTTTGGTCACGCATGTGTCAAGCAATGGATGCTTATATTTCAGTGTGTCAGAGATCCAGAGTTAGTGCCTCACTGTGGCTGTTATGTAGAGTTAACTGTGTGAACACACACACACACACACACACACACACACACACACACACACACACACACACACACACACACACACACACACACACACACACACACACACACACACACACACACACACACACACACACACACACACACACACACACACACAAATACATAGAGGGAAATGTGAGGGAGTGTGACCAAAAGAGTGAGGGAGAATGAGAAAGAGGGAGTGGCACAGAGCGACAGAGAGGGAGAGAGTGAGCGTGCATGTGTGTGTGTGCATGTACGTGTGTGCATATGCGTGTTTGTGTGTGTGCGTGCGTGCGTGTGTGTGTGCGTGTGTGTGTGTGCGTGTGTGCGTGTGTGTGTGTGTGTGCGTGTGTGTGTGTGTGTGTGCGTGTGTGTGTGTGTGTGTGTGTGGAAGCCAGTGAGAGAGTAAAGGAAAGCATGAAGGCCTGCATATCATTAAAAAAGTATTACTTCTATCAAACTTCAAAAACCTGAAACTTTTTTTCTTCTTCTTCCTAACCACATTCAAATGTGCAGGTTTGTTTTGGGGATAAAGCCCCGGACTTTGATCACCACTAATTAGACACTCTCTGGTTTCCTTCTGTACCTATAGCTCATTAGGTTGTATAGGTTATCTCTCCATAATCTCTGGCTGCTACCCAGACGAGGGTACTCTGGTCCTGGGTAGTAACTCCTCCAAGAGAGGGAAGGTGAGGACTGAACGATGAAAGAAGCCTTTCCGTTCTGTGTAGATCAATACCCAGCACTCCTTTGCCTATGGGGGATCAAGCGTTCAAATCACAAAGGGAGGTTTTGCATAAAGATCCAAACAATGGTTCACAAGATGTTTTATCTTCTGCTGCCTTATACAAACCCATCCCATCTCTCTTTCTTTTGCTGTCTCTGTTTCTTCCTTTTTCTTCTTTGTCTCCTTCAAGATGATCTTTTAGAAGGGAGTGTATGGCTTAATGAAGCAGGGTATTCTCAAAGTTTTCATCAAATTTCTCATACATTTTCGAAGATAGAATCAATCAGCACCTATAGATTTGTATACCATTCTGATCTGTGTAGCCTAATATGTCACGTTGGCATAAAGGGTCGGGAGACAGGCGCAGGAATGCGTATTATTTTTTTTTATTAAGCCCAAATTACGGCGTGCCGTGTAAAGGCACGGGGACGAAGACCAAACAAACACGTAACAAAAACACAGGGTTGAAACCCAAAACAAAGAGCGAGGAGTATCTCGAATACATAACACACGCGCACAATGATTAACACACGGGACGAGACCCGTAATCATCTGCGCAATCCACAATGGCACGAAAGCCCAAAACCCACAGCACAGGTACTCACACGCACCAACGGACATTGTAACAATAATCGACAGGACAATGGTAAACCAAGGGCCCACTTATACAATTACTAATCACTGGGAATAGGGGCCAGGTGTGCGTAAGGAAAGTTCCGGAGGGATCCGTGACATAATAACTGTTAGTGAACTGTACATTGACATCTTCATACTCACACAGACTCGGTCACATTCTAATGCGCAGAGGACAAATACTTGTACGGGCAAACAAACATAAACGGCATAAAATAAGGAACTATTCATTATTACATTCGTTGTTGATATATTCATTCCAAATAAATGATCTCGAAAACAATTGATCATAGCCTTACAGTAGTCAAGACAATCTAGCAAAACACAAAACTACATAAGTGGCCTATTGCACACGTCGTTGATTACATGAAGTTAGATTTTTCAGTTTGTGACAGTGTTCAGTGCTCTGTTCTCTGTCTCTTTAAAATGAATGCTGTTGACAATGAGGAAATACAGTACATCATTCATACAGCTGCCAGATGAAGTCCATTAAGTCTCATTAAAGGTCGTTAGAGCCTCACAAAGACGTGATTCTAAATAAGTTTAACTAACTTTAATTCAATGAATATGATTCCCTTTGAAAAACAACCCTCCACTGTCCATCGGACTGGACAGTGGGGCTGAACAGTTTTTTCACCTTCCGGGAACCGAAGAGGGAAAATGAGCAGAGAGGCAGCACTGCGTCTCAGAGATAAAAGGAGAGAAGAGGGACATCTTCGGTTAGTCTTTAGCATGCAGCTCTGGCTCTAAGAATATCCACGATATTAGAATTCCAGAACTGTGTGGAAGTTGTGCGAAAGTTCTCAAGAGGCTTGGTTTGTGTGTCAGACGTCTGATTACCAGAATTCCACTAGATGTTCTAATGCAGACTGGTCTCATTCAGTGATCACAGTCAGGCAGAGAGTTTGAGCCAGACAGAAAGCACTGTAACAAAAGTCTCTTATTCTAGAGTAGCTTCTCCCCTCACACAGTGTCAGACATGAGAGGAGAACAGAATGGGGAGAATGACACCAGATGGGGTAAGGTGGAATTTTACACCGACACACATGTACGCACGCAGAAAGACACATACTCGAACACACACATACGCACACACTCACTATGAATGTGGGGAAATAATTTTGTCACTTCACTCTTGCCGTCACACTTTTGCCATGATTATGTGACCCTTATTGCAAGTAATTTCCCTTGGATTAGAAAAACAATCCATCCAATCAAGACGAGGAGACAGAAAAAACGGTTGGAGAGAGGAAATCTCTCAAGAAGTTGGAGAAGGGTGTTGAGGGAGAAGGGGAAAGAGAGAGCAATCTAGAGGGCTGGATATATTTCCGTCTCAAGTAATTCATTTATGTCTTCAAAACTGTTTCAGAGAACAGAGTTAATGTGCCTTTGTTGTACTTAAAAAGCTTATCCACTCTGAAGAAAGGCAATACGAACACTTTAGAAAAAGGGGGCTACAAAGAGACCGAACTATGAAAAAAAAGGGAATGGCACCACTGATAAAGTTGGGCAAATTAAGTCATTGACCTGCAGTAGAGATTAATAGCAACAAGGTGCCCCATCTTCAGAAGTGATGAATATTCTTCAAACGGCCAGGGAACGCTGATGGGGCCGCTTGATGTGGATGACATTGAAAGTTTGGGAGAACAGAAAAATTATGTCATTTTTCATTTGTATGCAAATTTGCCTGTTACACAAATTAACCTTCGAACCCTGTGTCACTCCTCATCTGGCGGAATGCGACCCCTCCCCGCTAGCCCCATGTGGTGCAGCCTTGTTGGTCTCCTCAGGTCAACCCGGGCTCTACCACCGTTTAAGAGGAAGGGGCTAAAGTCACAATGCCACTCTTTGTTTACCCGTGATTACTGGGAGCAAGGGGAGCCAGCCCAATAGCCAGAATGAAACTCAAACTGCCACCACCACTGCCGTTGTGAAATATAAAAGGCACATATTCTGCTGTGGTCCCTCCACGTGCAATGCTGGCTCGATTGAAATGCAAAAAGGCAACTGTGCCCACCTCGAATGGCTCCGGAGCAGCTACTGCTAATCCTCTCCAGCAGCTTTAAGGTGAACCAACCTCCAAACCTCCAGGACAATGTACAAATCCTGTTACTTACTTGTCCTTTCAGCCAAGAAGTCCCCCCTACTCCTTTTCTCCAAACGTCTCTTTATGTGGGGAACCACCTGAAACAAATGGCACAAATGCCACCATCTGCATGTGAAGGCGACACAGGAAGTAGTGATTGAGACCTCTAACTGATGTGGGTATAACTATGATAATAGGCTTCAGTGTTTCTATTCGTTTCAGTCTTTTCAGCCTTTTTTCCTGTTGGAGTTGGCATAATGGCACCCATTGGTTGCAGGTGTCCGTGAAGATGTTT
The DNA here is from genome assembly GCF_029448725.1 of Salvelinus fontinalis. NCBI lineage: Eukaryota > Metazoa > Chordata > Actinopteri > Salmoniformes > Salmonidae > Salvelinus > Salvelinus fontinalis. Next base: position 16,669,441 of record NC_074705.1, read on the forward strand.
GTACCCTTCATCAATTCAATTGTGAACCCAAAAATGACCAAGTAATTTCACTTGCCTATAACGGCACCAATACAAAACACAATTTCTGAAAATCATGCCATTTGCATCCAAAGTATAGTATGTTGATCAACTAGTACTGTAACTTAATTTGACATTAGCTTAGTGGTAGTTGAACCTGATAATGTGTAGCTAACTACTGGAACTACACACTACTTTCTTTGCAAAAATAAAATATAGGCGAAGTAGGCAAGAATTTTCTTTATTTTTTGGCATTAGACCTGCCTAATTCTTACTTCAAACCTGTTACCATATGATACCAGAGTGATCTGTCATTGGAATTTGTAGTCTATGACATTTCAGGTGAAGATATTATCATTTTTTAAGAAGTAGTTTGGATGTAGTGAACTACTTTTTCAAAGTAACTTCAGATAAATAAACTGTATTTTTCTTAACGGTAGCTTCAGAGCAGCTTCACTTCCACCAGTGTGAAGTAATTGGTAGCTTGGTAAACTATATTTTCAGAGTAGCATCCGCAACACTGCTTAAGATATGCCATTGAGGAACCATTTTTCCAGCGATTGGGTAAATAAAGCAGAATATGCATAGCTGAAATCTCACAGGGCGTTTGGTAGAAACCCCAGACCCCAACAGCATGGTGGCGAGTGTGGTGAGCAAAATGGGTTTAGACAAACAAACAAAACACACACGGAGACACACAAACACACTCTCGATGGCCACAAGCAGCTCTGCAGTACTTTTCCTTCAAAGGTTTCCCTCAGGATACACTGTATGCGAATATAATCCAAGCAGTCTTTGAAGTGCACACTTGAAATGTCTTTTGGCTCAACTACTGGAAGTGCCATCTCTCTCTTCTGCTTTGGGTTATTGGAGGAGAAAAGCAGCTTCTGTCGAGTGAGGTGGAGAGCCTGCACCTGGTGGTCCCTTTTCCCTCCATTTTCCCTCCAAAATGTTCAAAACATTTATATTTCTCAACCACTTTCTGCTCGGGTTTTTGGGTGAACCCTCAATGTAGTTCACAGTGCATTTGCAAATTGTAGACTAACTTCTGTAGAGTAAAGTTTAAAAAAAAAGACTTCTTGAGTTTTGGAAGAATGAGATCTTTCCTCGTCATGACAACAATTTCAGAACCCCAGGCCTGGCAAGCGTCTGTTAATAGAAGCGGGATTCTAATGAGTTCTGGTACACACAGACAGCCCACAGCCCCACCCTCTAGTCAAGGGGTCAAATTTTAATCACCGGTTCTCAAGATGAGCATTTCCAACTGCATTTAGAGTGTTGCCCATCTCAAGCCACATGAGTGGCTGATAATCAACCCTGAAGTTGTTGAGGCAATTGAAAATGTGATTAGATACTGTGTGTTGCATGACTGAGTCAAGAGCTGCAGCCACACGACCATATGTCAGGCTTTTGAACTCCCTCAGGCAAGGCAAGATTTCAGTACCTCAGGTTCATCTGTCTATAGGCACCTCCATTTAGGTGGGGAAAAAAACCTGTCTCCAGCAACAGAAAGAGATTAGGGTAGAGCTACTGCCAAAGAAACAAGACAATGCCCCTGAGACTGGGGCATCCGTTATTGTTTTATGGATGTTCTTCTAACATTTATAAGAGAGGTGGCATTTGAGATGAAGAGCAGTGGGGACAATGTGCAAGTATCATTGAATAATTAGTTTGTGGCCTAGATCTGGTGAAGTGTTCTAGTTGATGAGCTTGGACAGTAGCCGCTGGAGGTGGGGAGATTCTTGGGGGGGAGGGGGGCAAGTTGGGGGCAAGACATGATAAAAAGTTAGAAAAAAAATATGCTGGTATGAAGCCGCAGGTATATTTCACTGGTCATCCCCAAAGCCAAAGCCAACACCTCCTTAGGCCGCATTTCCTTCCAGTTCTCTGCTGGCAATGACTGGAATGAACTGCAAAAATCGCTGAAGTTGGAGACGTATATCTCCTTCACTAACTTTAAGTGTCAGCTGTCAGAGTAGCTCACCGATCGCTGCAGCTGTACACAGCCCATCTGTAAATAGCCCATCCAACCAACTACCTACCTCATCCCCATATTTGTTTTTGTTTTTATGCTCTTTTGCACACCAGTATTTCTACCTGCACATCCTCATCTGCACACCAATCACTCCAGTGTAAATTGCTAAACTGTAATTACTTTGCCACTATTGGCCTATTTATTGCCTTACTTACTTACTTCATTTGCACACACTGTATACAGATTTTTCAATTGTGTTATTGACTGTTTATCCCATGTGTAACTCTGTGTTGTTTTTGTCGCACTGCTTTGCTTTATCTTGGCCAGGTCGCAGTTGTAAGTGAGAACTTGTTCTCAACTGGCCTACCTGGTTAAATAAAGGTGAAATGAATAAAAATAATAAAAAAACAATATAAAGACAGATATAAATATTCAATAGCGACAAAAATGTACATTATTGTAATTTTTTTAATCAATATCATATATCACAGAGTAGATATTTCAAGAAGATAACACATACCATACTGTATATATGATATGCATAACCGACAATACACAAACTTGAATTCATCAAATCAATCAATTGAATCAATTGCCTAAAATCCCCAAAATGCTTAAAAGAGAGTCTTGAATCTGACTCATTCACTATCGTGGGCGAAGCTCCAGTGGACATTCTGACGGTGTTGTGAATGATCCCAACAGCAGACTGTCCAATCTGTTCATGGGGGCCCTGAATGCAGAAGGCATAGTGACACCAACTGCTGTGACAGAGAGGTGGGAGAGCAGACAGGAAGTTTAGTAGCAGGCGTAGAGCCGCTCGCTGATCACCATGCCATGGACACGTGTGTAGTTTACTCGCCGGTCTGAATCCCGCCATCTGGTTTCCCACCTCCCCGCGCAGGATGGCGAGGGGCGCCTTAGAGAGAAATCTGACATCAGATGTCACAACGTGCTGCCATGTCCCATCGGTCCCACAGGACTGGGATATATACTGTGGAACATCAGAGGGCTGCAGAAGTACCTGCGACACTGACCGCGTGGGAGCGATCTTTTTGGAATCACCTGCTGACTCTCTCACACAAACAGTACAGCTCAGGGAGTAGGTGAAGTGTTATACATCATATTAAAGTAAATGCATTTGGCAGGTGCTGGATTAAGTTTACTACACTGCCAGTGTGTTTTCATGTCATATTTTTGTTGTAATATTCAGACTGACACAGATGCTTGAAATGATAAGAATGAATTCAGCGAGGGCAGACACTGTACAGTGCTGTAAGTGCAAGGTAACAAAAGTGGTCGTATTCATCATTTGATAATGAACCATAGCTAAGCTGTTAGTCCTCAAGTATCTCTCTGTGCACGTGACACGCTTGCTGCTTTGGCTGGAACTTGTTTCGAACGGCTGATTTTCAGTCTAATATTGTGCTAATGTTTTTCATTTCATGTTTCCAGTCACTGTAATTGGTATCATATTGTTGTATAATACATTGTGGGGGAAACTTTAGCATTAAGAAAGAAAAAAATTGACAGTGGGGGAAAAGGGAAACCCTATTAGAGCTAATTTGTTCTGCACTGCTGTGGGGGTAATGGATATATACTGAAGTTCTCTTTATTAGGTCTAAAAGGTAGATGGTGAGGTAGCATGGCACAGCGCTTAACGTTTCCCTCACACAATTTCTTCTTTCTGTCGTGTTAGCGAGCGCTAGGCAGGATCATTTAATTTGTACATTTGCTATCCACTGTTATTACAGTAGCATCTTTTTGTATCCAGTGCAGAAAGTGAACCTTGGGAAACCTCTGGGGGCCTTCCAGAACACACAGAGCAGAGGACCCCCCATGTGAAAGCACTTGAGTGTGCCACATCACGGAATGACTTAGGAGAGCCTATAGTCCTTCAGGTGATGGGGTTGAGATAGGGATGGGAAGAGGAGTCCCTCTGGAAGATTGGAGGTCGAGGGTACGCCCCAAATGGCACCCTATGCCCAAAGTGGTGCACTATTTTTGGCATGAGCCCTATGGGCCCAGCTCAAAAGTAGTGCACCGTAAAAGGGAATAGGGTGCCATTTGGGACACAGGCCAAATGTAGCTGCTACATAAAACTCCATTGGGAGATCTTTAAAAAAAAACTCCTTTGTAATGTGAAGTTTGGGAAGTTAATACAAAGGCCCTTTAGTTAGATGCCTGTAACAAATAGAACAAAGACATTACTTTAACTGATTTTGTTCAACTACCGTGACGTAAAAAGACATCAGTTCCTGCCTCAAGGAGGAAACAACTCTTTGTCATTAAAGGACACGCTGTAGAGTAAATATCAGGAGACATCAGTGGTTTGGGATTTTAATTGGGTTTGCGATTGATACTCTTTCAAAAATAATATACAGAGGATAATGCATATTATTTTAGATACCTATTTTGCAACTGCCATAAAAAATAATGTACGGGAATGTATTCTTATAATGGTAATATATGTGTTTTACTATATGTAGCGCTTTTCATTACAAGTAGAATCTCTAAAAACAAAATAAGCAAAAAACGATTTCACAAAACAGATGCACTGTAGGTATCTGGCTGTACTTCTGTGATGGTCCTCCACAGCTTTAGATGATAGGCAGTTCAGAAATGTACTGTAGTATCTTGAGAAGAGAGAGTGCAGATGGAACAGCAGGGAGGTACTTTAGAGACACCTGACAGCCAGGCCATGGAGCTCCTCAACGGGTACCTAGTCCACTTTCTTAACCCATATCCCACAAATGTACAAATATTGCCAATAAATGCAATATACCTTTAAACGTACCAACAACAAATACATTTAATTATAACACAAGACACCCTCCTAGCAGAGGAAATGGAACTCATATATATCGTATTACCATTCATCCAGAAAAATACATAGAGGGTGAACTCCTGTTAGTTTAAGGCCTCCTGGTAGAGTCGGAGTAGTATGGGGTCAGAGAGGATGCGGGGCCAAGGCCCATCAGACAGCATGGCCCACAGGCTCACTCTGTCTGCTCTGCAGCTAAGCTAAGCAGTCTTGGAGCTAGGTGTGCCGGCGCTCTGCTTCGCTCACAGGGAAACAGATGGGAACACGGGGAAATGCCGGGGAGGCCGAATTCCGGTCAAAAGAAGGTGATATCGGAGCGTGACCGCCAGCATGTCCGGAAACACCTCTCTCGGAAAACACACAAGGGAACCGGGCCGGCAGTTGTTGGGGGGTTAGAGATTTGTGATTTTTTTTGGGCAACTCAGCATCTCCGTGTCAGCATAGCCCCAGCCTAACACTCTGATTCAGGAGCTGTATGAGATGTGGTAGCTAGATGCGTCTGCCAAGCCTGTTATTTAGAAGTTGGTGATGAGTGACTAGGGAGTGAAAAATTCAGCTGCAGGGATACTTTCAATATTTGTACAAGTATCTATTTTTTTAGTTTACAGGTCGGGAAAAAGTAAGAATTTTTATTTTATTTTATGGATTGTTGTGATTTTAAAGGCCTGATGAAGTTGGCAGAGATCCAAGCTCCCAGAAGTCTGATTTGTCAAGAATTCAATTTTCTTCTATGAGCATTTTGGCAGCTTTTCACAAAGAACACCACGGTACTGTACGTCCGGATCATAGCAGAAAAAAGTTGAACAACAGGCTATTATGGGTATACTGTATGGTTGTTTGTGGTGTGGCCTCCTCACCTCACAAGTTGTGAGACGTAAATTATTAGAAATAGACCAAATTAATAGAAAAACGTCAATAACTTAGGTAGTTTCAAAGGCCATCAGTGAAATACAGGAAGACATAATTTTAGCGACCAGTTTACATCAAAGTACAAACTCTGGAGAGCAAATGAACGGTTAACATTTTCCCGGGGCTACTCAACAATCAAATATCCCACAGTATACGTAAAACCATTATTATTCCAGTTTAGCCGTTTAACGTCCATGATCCCATAGTAATATTTGTCAACCAGAGAACCAGCCACAATGCAGAGGCCACGTACACAGAATTCTTAATTACAGATTAGAGAGCAACAAAACCCTCCACTACGGTCTCCATGTGTCAAGTGACGTAGGGTACAAAGGGAACAAAGGGAGCAAAGTCCTTCTCTTTCTCCCCGCTCTCCTCTCTTTTTCATCTGTGAAAATGTAAAATACATTAGATAGTGACTGTGGGTAGGTGTGCCTCGGGCTAGATTACAGCTGCACGCTTGACTGTGTAGGAGGGCAGTTTTACCATGTACCCAAGGGCCCACGTAACCTCCGCAAAGTCTATTAATACCGTAGTTAAATGCAACACACACACATTTACACACACATGCTCAGATATATTTATATATTTACACACACGCACACGCACACACACACAGTGTATCATCGAAATGTCATCACAGTTAAACAAAAGTTTCAAATGACTTGAGTTGATACATTTCATTGTGCCTTATCAATTGACGTCTCCCTATTTTCCCTCCTCCCCCTAACCATTTTTCTTTTGCGATTGATTTTGTATTGCTTCTTTTTTTTTGGGCCTGGCGGCATACCACAAGCGTTCCAAAGTACAACAAAGAAAACAACTAGTGGATGTGAAAGCCAGAGAACATAACCGACGAAAAGGAGGCATGCGAGGAAAGGTTCTGTGGGCTGCTCAGACGAAAGCCACGGTGGCTCTAATGACTCTGGCTGACTAGCTGTCTCTTCCTGCTGTCGGCACTACAGTGGGCAAAACGTTAAGAAAAGAGGAGCAACACCATTACTTTGCCACGTTCAGAAGGGCTGGAGGCATGTGTTAATTACTGAGTAAAGCACAAGCTAAAAAGGTGTAACAGCCCAGATATTGGAAGCCGTATTCGGTCGCCACAACAACACACCTTTGTTCACCAATTAGATTTGCCACCTCATGTTTCATGTCTGTTGCTATACTGCTAGCAGCTTAATCACAGACACTTAGAAGATTATTAGGTCTCCAACATGATGGGATAATCACAGATAGGAGGAATTGATTATTATGGTTATTTTTGATTAAATATTGGGTTTTATCCCTATGTTGTATAGAACAATTATCTAGTCTATTTAGGAATGCGATAGACAGTGGTAGTAGTGCCACGAAGCAAAGCTGTCTTTATATAGTATATGCTTTACTTTCTGTAAATAAGAATACATAAATTGCTAATTTGCTAATTGCTAATTTGCATAGTAGCTAACTTGCCGATCGAAAGGGAGGCAGAAAGAGAAAGAGGATGTTACTTAGAGAGAACAGGAGCGAGAGAGAGAGGAGGGAGGGGAGTGTGTATCACGTGAAATAAAACAAACATATTGGCTCTGATTTCATCAGATAGGTGGCAGCAGGGTCCCAGTGCTGGTCTGAATTACAGCTGTTTATCTTCCAGCTTTCTTCAAGATTAATTATATGCAAATGTAACACTGTGAATCATGGGAATACCTGCCAGAACCCTTATTAATACCTTCACTTAAAAACCCCTCCGCTGGAATCATTCATTTGCTAAAGCAAGGCAGCGATACCCTTCATTCTCCCCCTCTCCTCTCCCCCTCTCCTCTCCTACTCTCCTGAAAAACAATGCATGGATGGATGCCCAATTAGTTCAGAAGCACTCTTATCCTCCCTTCAGCCCCTGTGGCCCTCAGAGGACACCACGATAACCTGGCAACCTAGGTGGAGGCGCAGCCAAGTAGAGAGCGTTTGAAGGCTGCGGCTTGGCCGCCATCACGTCGAAGAAAGAACGAATTCCATCACCATGTCATCCAGTACAAAGGATAAAAACAGATTCAACCGGAAATTCAATGTGGCACCACATATGGGATACATGAGGGTGCTTATACGTTCCTCTCCCTTTTTCTTGAAAATACTAAAGGAAAAGTTGCCCTGCATGTGAAGCTGGTGTCATGTGTAGCCATCATAAGGTCTGTATAGATCTGTGTTTAATTTGGGTGCTGGGTGGTGGCAGGGAGGGGAGATCTGAAGCCGCCACAGGTTTGTGGCAGATGGCTCAGTGTCAGCTATGACAGGCAGCCAGTTCTCTGGCTTCCCCAGCAGATTTTTGCCTCCCTCACCCCTCCCTCCGCCCTCTTCCATCCCCCTCCACCCCCTCTTTCCATCTCCTTGGTCCCCTCTCCCACCACTTCTTATCTGTGATCAGGTAAATATGGGCACACTCTGGAAAGTTCTGCGGATGGATTCCGCCCCGGGCTGCAAGTTTGTGATTTAGCCCCATCTGTCACAGATCTTCAACTGGCTCCGGCTGCCAGGAGGGACCTGGATTCTGTCCGTGCTCTCAGAGCTCAGAACTGCTCAAAGAATGCAGAGAGAGAGAGAGGGAGAGAGAGAGAGAGAGAGATAGATAGAGAGAGAGATAACACATTTGTGGTATAAATGACTCAGTGAATGATTAGTGTGTCAGTGTTTCCTTCATTACCTGCTTCTCCCACTGATCTAATAAACTTCTACATGTCACATCTCCTCAGCAAAATCCTTCCATAAAGCAAACAATCGACAACAAAACCCCAGAACTTCAGTTTTATATTAGACACATTTTAAACCATCGGATAGCTTAGCTTTGATGTGGACGCCAAATCCAGAGCCCTCTATTCAACTAAGGCGCACGACATATCCATATTGTTGCTACAGAACTTGTCACCTAAATGAGTGATCATCTGAAAGATTGAAAGTTTGGGAAAATCTGAAAGATTGAAAGTGAACCATATTTGAGAGTAAAAGTTTAGAGTAGGAGAAAGAGAATACTTTCATAAAATATGTGACGCACATTCGCCATATGATGGATGCTTACCACGTTTGTTGGCACGTACTTTAACTGAATAAATGAAAGTCAGGATTAGTGGTCTTTAAGTGGTGGCATTGCATATGGAACTGCTTTATTTTTGACACCTTTAATGGAAATCACAATACAGTTCAAGTTCAAGAACTTCCATAACCACTTTCTTATCCCCTCATTAAGCATTGTCCCAGTACAGGGAGGAGATACAGTGCGGAACATCCCTGATTTCAAGCAAAGCCAAGATGTGACCAACCGACGTTCATTCTCACAATTTCACCAAACAATCTATCAAATTTGGGGTTATCTGAATAATACTGAGACTATGTTGAGAAACTGTTGAAGTCAATTTCACAGGAACCTTTTTTTTGGGGGGGGGCAGATTGCTACAATCAATACAAAAGTAGTCTGGAATAGAACGTCAACCATATTGAAAATGCATAGGATGATAGCTGATGTGCTATATGCTCCAGGCTGTTATAAATTAGATGAAGATGTCTTAAACGCCACCAGCATCTCTCGACGGGATGGAAACTATGTGATGTAAAACTCTTGTTCGACATTTCCCATGGACCTTTGGGTTGAAAGAGAGAGTGGGTGGACTGATGGGGAGGTACATAATTGATTAATGACTTATTTTTCACTCTAAGGCCTCAACTTTTCTATTTTCTCTCAGGATGCGGAGAGCCTCATTCATTTAACTTTAATTTACGAGGGACTATAGCTAGGTGGGACTGTGTCTCGGTGTTCAGCATATCACTAAGGAGAGGATGTATCAGGAGAAGTTTTTGTTCAGGACTTCCGACTGTGTTGGTGGCAAAATGTGTAAATAATGTATATATAAAGTGGAAGGATTCTTGATCACTCGACTATGGCTAACAGAGTATTGAAAACTAGATGTAAATCAGACTAGTTTATACATGTCATGTATACAGTGCTGTGAGGAAGTATTTGCCCCATTCCTGATTTCTTATTTTGTTGCACGTTTGTCACACTTAAATGTTTCAGATCATCAAACAAATTTTAATATTACACAAACCCAAGTAAACACAAAATGCAGTTTTTAAGTGATCGTTTTATTTATTAAGGGAAAAAGCTATCCGAACATTCATGGCACTATGTGACAAAGTAATTGCCCCCCCCCCCCCCTTGTTAAATTATGGTTATTATGGTTAATTACATTTTCTGGAAAGCTGAGTTCAATTTCACTAGCCCCACCCAGGCCTGATTACTGCCAGACCTGTTGAATCAAGAATCACTTAAATAGAACCTGTCTGACAAAGTGAAGTAGGCCAAAAGATCTCAAAAAGCAAGACATCATGTCGCGATCCAAAGAAATTCAGGAACAGATGAGAAACAAAGTAATTGACATCTATCAGTCTGGAAAGGGTTACAAAGGCATTGCTAAAGCCTTTGCTGGGACTCCAGCGAACCACAGTGAGAGCCATTAACCACAAATGGAGAAAATTTGGAACAGTGGTGAACCTTCCCAGGAGTGGCCGGCCTACCAGAATTACCCCAAGAGCGCAGCGACGACTCCTCCAAGAGGTCACAAAAGAACCCACAACAACATCTAAAGAACCCACAACAGCATCTAAAGAACTGCAGGCCTCACTTGCCTCAGTTAAGGTCAGTGTTCATGACTCCACCATAAGAAAGAGACTGGGCATCCATGGCAGAGTTCCAAGGCGAAAACCACTGCTGACCAAAAAGAACGTAAAGGCTCATCTCACTTTTGGCAAAAAACATATTGATGATGCCCAAGACGTTTGGGAAAATATTCTGTGGACTGACGTGACAAAAGTTGAACTTTTTGGAAGGTGTGCATCCCGTTACATCTGGCGTAAAAGTAACACAGCATTTCAGAAAAAGAACATCATACCAACAGTCAAATATGGTTGTGGTAGTATGATGGTCTGGGACTGCTTTGCTGCTTCAGGACCTGGACGACTTGCTGTGGTTGATGGAACCATGAATTCTGCTCTCTACCAAAAAATCCTGAAGGAGAATGTCCGGCCATCAGTTCGAGACCTCAAGCTGAAGCGCACTTGGGTTCTGCAGCAGGACAATGATACAAAACACACCAGCAAGTCCACCTCTGAATGGCTTAAAAAAACTAAATGAAGGTTTTCGAGTGGCCTAGTCAAAGTCCGGACTTGAATCCGATTGAGATGCTGTGGCATGACCTTAAAAAGGTGGTTCATGCTCGAAAACCCTCCAATGTGGCTGAATTTCACATTTCTGCAAAGAGGAGTGGGCCAAAATTCCTCCACAGCGATGTGAAAGTCTCATTGCCAGTTATCGTAAACACTTGATTGCAGTTGTTGTTGCTGCTGAGGGTGGCACAACCAGTTGTTCACATAGGGCCATGAAGGTTCGGATAGCTTTTTACCCTTAACTTCTTATGGCTGCAAGTTAATAAATAAAATCATCACTTAAAAACTGCATTTTGTGTTTACTTGGGTTATCTTTGTGTAATATTTAAATTTGATTGATGATCTGAAACATTTAAGTGTGACAAATGTGCAAAAAAAAAGAAATCAGGAAGGGAGCTGTCAACAGTGTGCGCAACTGGTGAACTGAAGTCAGGTGCAGCAGAGCAGAGATGAGTGAACAGGCACACTTTATTTGGCAAAAGGAAAACAGTCAGACGCAACTGCGTAGCGACACTCCCGCCAAAGGCAAAAGAAAATAGTTCACTCGTCACACAAATAATGTACAGCATACAATACCACGGGTTCCAAACAAGACCCGGCGAAAAACCAGCATGAAGCGTCACACATGACACGTAATGAACAATTACACACACAGACATGGGGGAGTGATGAGGGGATGTAAAACAGGTGTGCGGAAAAACAAGACAAAACAAATGGAAAATGAAAGGTGGAGCGGCGATGGCTAGAAGACCGGTGATGTCGACCACCGAGCACCCCCCGAACAAAGAGAGGAGCCGACTTCGGCGGGAGTCGTGACAGGGGCAAATACTTTTTCACAGCACTCATATATATCATGTTGTGGGGGTGCTTTGCTGCAGGGAGGACTGGAGCACTTCACAAAATAAATGGCAACATGAAGAAAGGAAAATTATGTGGATATATTGAAGCAACATCTCAAGACATCAGTCAGGAAGTTAAAGCTTGGTCGCAAATGGGTTTTCCAAATGGACAATGACCCCAAGCATACTTCCAAAGTTGTGGCAAAATGGCTTAAGGACAACAAAGGCAAGGTATTGGAGTGGCCATCACAAAGCCCTGTCCTCAATCCTATAGAAAATGTGTGGGCAGAACTGAAAAAGCATGTGCGAGCAAGGAGGCCTACAAACCTGACTCAGTTACACCAGCTCTGTCAGGAGGAATGGGCCAAAATTCACCCAACTTGTTGTGGGAAGCTTGTGGAAGGCTACCTGAAACGTTTGACCCAAGTTAAACAATTTAAAGGCAATTATACCAAATACTAATTGAGTGTATGTAAACTTTTGACCCACTGGGAATGTGATGAAAGAAATAAAACCTAAAATAAATCATTCTCTCTACTATTATTCTGACATTTCACATTCTTAAAATAAAGTGGTGATCCTAACTGACCTAAGACAGGGACTTTCTACTAGGATTAAATATCAGGAATTGTGAAAAACGGAGTTTAAAATGTATTTGGCTAAGGTGTATGTAAACATCCGACTTCAACTGTGTATATATATGCAGTATATAATACTGTATATACTGTATGAGTACCTTTTCAGAGCTGCGCTTTTTAGGTGGTCTGCTAGGGTTTCTGACATCAAAGCAAAGGAAGATTTTTTTGAAACAAGTGAGAAAGTGTATGATCATCTATATGATTATACTGAAGTCATGTCATGCCAAGTCTGCATGCCACTGTCAAGTCTTTAGTATTAGGGATTTCCTGCCTTCTACTGCCTGGTAATGATCTCGGACCATAGAACTGATAGTTAGCATTTTTAACCATTATGATCCTGACTCTGAGCCATTACCCATTCAATAGACAGTGGAAGGTAATGGCTTTGAAACACTTTGAGTGTAAAATTGAGTTTTTCTCACCGGTCAAATAATCTCTCCTTGCGTGTTAACTTTGTCATATTTTACCTATTTATTTTGTAAAACATGCCGTAATAATATGAATATATTACAATACAGTGGCATACCGTAGCTTTCAGACTTTGAATTCAATAACTATACAGAAGTAGGAAATCAGTATAATGTCGGCGGTAGTTAATGTAAATGGGATGTACAGTATGAGAGAATTATTCATCTTCCTTAGGGCAGACACTTGGAAAAGGACTCAAATATTGTAGATCAAAATGGTGTAACAGCTATTTTACCTATTGAAGGTTTAACAGTCATATACTGTGCTAAAGTCTTTGCAAAATAATTGTGCGTAGGGTCAGTAAAAGCATTTACTATAAGTCCCTTTTATACCGGAGACTCATTCAAAGTGACACCCTTGTGACTATTTTGTTGCTTGCTTGCTATTCACAAGGATTGTTTGAATTAGAAAAGCCCTTAATCAGTATTCTCAGTTTTCCTTTCACTCCAAGACATGTAGAATTTTCTTTTCACTGGCACATATTTTTTTTTACATGAACACAGTATTCTAAGCTGACAATGAACAGGAGTGTCCTACATAATAGTAGCTCACCTTTTAAAGACAAAGGATAGAAAGGAAAAGCAGAAAGTTGTTTTTGACCTGAAAGGATCCAGTTTTTTCTCTCCTTGACATACTTTCTCTCTGTTTTTACCACAATTTGAGTTCATGTTCATCTAATTTCACTTACTATCTTAACATGGTGTCCTCTGGCAAATGTCTGGCCTCCTGCAAAACCCCGTCGCCTTTTAAAAAGTGGCTCAGGTACAGAAATTCAGCTGCAGGAAAAAATAGATACATATTTTATGAAACAAAAACCTCAAAGCAGAACCTAGATATTAGTCACTTTAGTAATTAAAAATGTATATTGCTCTGTGCAGTCTCATGTTGTGCATTATTAAAACCTGATTTTTCGAAGTTACATCGGCTCAAAAGGATTTTTAATGCCAAACAGTCCCTCAGAGTGACTATGTGCACTTCACTCGTCTCCTGTGGGTGAATTAACGAGTCCTGTACCGAATGGAAAAACACGTACAAATGTATATCGGCAGGAATCATACCCACCAGGTATGAAAGTGACACAGAAATAAACCCAAATCCGAGATGCACAAAACATACAGTTGTAACCCAAATAACAAAAACATACATATATTAAATGTTCAACCAAAAACACCGTCACTTGTATTAGATTTTCTATTAAATATGAATAAGATTATGATTAACATTAGGGGGAAAAATCCAACAAAAAGTAATTATTGTCAACTGTATATTTACAGGGATGTTAGTTCCCAGTGACAGCCAACTCAGAAACACACGTAGAGGCCACATAACTTATTAAAATGATTACCTTGGTGGAGTAGCAGAGTAAAGTCCTTTAATTCAGACTTGTTTAAGGTTAGCCAGTAGTGTGATCATCTCCTTTCTGCTCCATATGAGGAGAAAGCATTGGTATGCTGCCTTAAAATAGGCATCAGTGTTTACACCAAGGGAAAGCCCGAAATCTGCTCCCCATTAACAGCTGTTGCAATAGAAACATGGCTCATGCCACTAAAATAATTTTTAAATAGCACAGGCTATTGGAAAATGGAAAATTACTTCACAGCGTGACTTAAAGGGGCAATCTGCTGCTGTCACATCCATTTTTGGACACAATTTACTGATATGTGCCCATTGATTATTGAAGAATATAATGCATAAATGTTTAGCTCAACTATTGTACCCCATCAGAAGCTTGTTTTACTCCAATGTTTGTAAGCAAAGTAAGTGTAAACAAACACTACATAGCCTCAAAGCATGGTCAAATCTACAATTGTGATATGAATGGTCAGTCCTTGCATCCTAGCTTTGCCTATCAATTTGAGAGTGGTTACATTTCTCCAGCCCCATCCCTCAGCTTTTTACCAAAACAGGGGCGGGTACACTTTATTACTGTTTCAACTGCTGACTGCCGCTTTAAGATGTAACTTTCTCCCAAAAATAATAACAAAATGTCCCATATTAGCTGTTTAAATGTTCACGTTTGGTATTTGTATTTGGTGAACACAATCTGGCAAAAAAAAAGTATAGGTAGTAGCTTCGATATAACCATGGTGATTTGAAATATATCAAAAGATCTGCCTGACAAAAGGTTGTTTCACAGAAAACACAGTTAGAATTTGAAGAAGCTGGCCTACTAGATATTGCTACAGTTAGCAGTACCAATACAGTTAGCCAGCACTGCATCTAGCTGTACTTTAGCACTTAGTTGTACAGCTACAGCTAGCAGTACCAATACAGCTAGCCAGCACTGCATCTAGCTGTACTTTAGCACTTAGTTGTACAGCTACAGCTAGCAGTACCAATACAGCTAGCTAGCACTGCATCTAGCTGTACTTTAGCACTTAGTTGTACAGCTACAGCTAGCAGTACCAATACAGCTAGCTAGCACTGCATCTAGCTGTACTTTAGCACTTAGTTGTACAGCTACAGCTAGCAGTACCAATACAGTTAGCCAGCACTGCATCTAGCTGTACTTTAGCACTTAGTTGTACAGCTACAGCTAGCAGTACCAATACAGTTAGCTAGCACTGCATCTAGCTGTACTTTAGCACTTAGTTGTACAGCTACAGCTAGCAGTACCAATACAGCTAGGTAGCACTGCATCTAGCTGTACTTTAGCACTTAGTTGTACAGCTACAGCTAGCTGTACGGCTACAACTAGTCCTAACGAGTCGTAACGACTAGCTATTTTCCCTTACACATTAAAACTGAAAAGTGAACGCAGATAAAAGCACACACACATGAAAACGTAATTAATATGGACAACAGCAAATTGCACAAAGTCATATCTTATCATGAATATTCAAATTACAGTATAGAATTACAAGCTGGTAATTCCTTCAAAAGAGTTCCAATTATTTATTAAATGCACATTGAAGCACATAAGAAGTATTGCCATTGTAACCACTCACTCAATCAAAAGGACGTGATAACAAAAAACAATACAAAGATTTGAGTGTCGTCAGTTTTGCATTCTGTGTGTGGTTTACTTTCATGGGAGGGAAGCCTTTATGTTGTCTCTTTATACGCGATACAGCTCACATATAAAATGAACCCTGCATAATCTATTACGGTCTAAATGTAATTTGAATTGAATCAGCGTCAAAAAGGCAAACAATGATGGCTCTGTGGCAATTAATAAATTGTCTGCGAAATCTATGAGGCTTAATATGAATTTCTATTCAATTCGAGTCCATTAACTGTAAGTGCACGTAGTTATTATTGGGCTTTTGATTCTGCAACACTTCCCTGATAATTTTGTTTAGTAAAATGACTTCTTTCCCTGAGGGGCTTAAAGGGGCTCCGGCTGCATCCCTATTCCCTACATAGAGCGCACTTCTTTTGACCAGAGCGCTATGGGCCTGGTCAACAGTAGTGCACTATATAGGAAATAGTGTACAATTTGGGGGCCCAGACTATGCCACCATCCACTCATAAATGAATGAATCAGATAGTTTAGACTTGGCTCTAACGAAGTTGACACAACCCTGACACCTTTGTCAAGCAATAAGAGGAAACGGTGTATTCATAAATCATATGCTTTTTTACTGAGATAGGAAGGGTGGGAAACACCTCATTATGTAGAAATGAAAAGGGAAGGAAAGTAAAAGAGACTATGACTGCTACTGGTTGGAACGTAAATACAATGAGGTGATTAAAATAGGTCTGCTTTAAGCATGCTGCTAATTAAATGGATATGCTAATGCTGTCATACTTAGCAGATGGAATTACAATGACTTACTGTCGTGCACATGTTCTGCTATTCTTAACATGACACGGAACCCCATGTGGGAATCATACTTTACCACCAAATGTTGTTCCACAAGCAACCCGCCCCTCCCTCAACACCCAGGCATTCCACCACCCACCCAGCCTTGTTCATAAACATGGAGAAAACAAGAAGCGAGAGAGGATGAAAAATTCTAACCACCGTGAACTTCAGTGCCAGAGTTATGCCAAGGGGCAGAGTCAGTGAGGATATCAGACCATTGACAGAATGTTTTAAGTTTTATCGTTATTTTGTCCTTTTTTCATACTTTTAAGATTCCTGACCACTGCTAGAGTCATACAGGACAACATAGCTGGTACAAAGACAGCGGGTGGCCGCCATCACTGCTCCCCATTAGTTTGGTTGTAATGACTGTAAAAGTGTAGTGTTTCAAGTAAACTATGTGGGACAAAAAAATGACCATTACCTCAAAGTGGGATGTGACCATACAAACTCAGAACAAGACATTGCAAGACCCAGTTAAGCTCTGCCTCTATCTTTCCTTGATATGGGGCAGACTCCATCAGTGTCAAAACGCCTGTCTACTTCCTTTCTTCTGGTCCAGACACTGTTGCCTGTAGCAAATGCATATGGGTGAAAGGAAAGGCAGACAAGCTGGGTGGTGTTAGATCAAAATACTGAGCCATTCCCCTCCAGCTCTCCGTTCAGACTCCTAGAGCTGGGTGATTGAAGTCGAGTAGACCGCAGCACGATGTCTGTCTGTCTGATTCGGTGGGGGGGGGTCCACGTATTGTAGACTACATTGATGAAAGGAATGCACAGGTGATATACATTTTGGTAAGGTTAGGTAGGTCTGAATATAAAACAAATATCTGAAAGGTAATGAAGGTCATTTTCACAAAGGAAAATGCATTTAATATAAAGCAACCACAAGACAAGATGATAACAAACATAAGGGGTTGTTAATGTCATTCATATGTCACGTTTAAAAAAAAACGTTTACTAGGAGACATATTGAGGTTTAATATGAGGTTTAATGTTCCTTTAAGCTGTCATTGAAACGTATACCTGCTATCACTTCTGCTCTTAGCATGACCGGGATACTGATCGTCTAATGAGAGCCATACAGTTGATGAACTGAGTACCACTCAACCGTTGCCTTTTCTATTTCTGTCAAACCTAATGACATTAGCTCTGTGATTACCAGATTATTCACAGTTTCTTCCCTGGCAACTTTTGAGGTATGAGACCATTATTATTATTTTTCATTCCTTTACATACATTTACTCTGTTAATGCTTGTTGCATGCAGTGGCTTCAGAAAGTATTCATACCCCTTGACTTATCACACATTTTGTTGTGTTACAGCCTGATTTCAAAATGGATTAAATCTATCATTTTCTTTACCCGTCTCCTTGCACAAAGGCGGAGGTAGCGGTCCTGCTGCTGGGTTGTTGCCCTCCTACGGCCTCCTCCACGTCTCCTGATGTACTGGCCTGTCTCCTGGTAGCGCCTCCATGCTCTGGACACTACGCTGACAGACACAGCAAACCTTTTTGCCACAGCTCGCATTGATGTGCCATCCTGGATGAACTGCACTACCTGAGCCACTTGTGTGGGTTGTAGACTCCGTCTCATGCTACCACTAGAGTGAGAGCACCGCCAGCATTCAAAAGTGACCAAAACATCAGCCAGGAAGCTTAGGAACTGAGAAGTGGTCTGTGGTCACCACCTGCAGAATCACTCCTTTTTTGGGGATGTCTTGCTAATTGCCTATAATTTCCACCTTTTGTCTATTCCATTTGCACAACAGCATGTGAAATTTATTGTCAATCAGTGTTGCTTCCTAAGTGGACAGTTTGATTTCACAGAAGTGTGATTGACTTGGAGTTACATTGTGTTGTTTAAGTGTTCCCTTTATTTTTTTGAGCAGTGTAATAACCAAAAAAGTGTTAAACAAATCAAAATATATTTTATATTTGAGATTCTTCAAATAGCCACCCTTTGCCTTGATGACAGATTTGCACACTCTTGGCATTCTCTCAACCAGCTTCACCTGGAATACTTTTCCAAAAGTCTTGAAAGATTTCCCACATATCCTGAGCACTTGTTGGCTGCTTTTCCTTCACTCTATGGTCAGACTCATCCCAAACCATCTCAAATTAGTTGAGGTTAGGGGGTTGTGGAGGCCAGGTCATCTGATGCAGCACTTCATCACTCTCCTTCTTGGTAAAATAGCCCTTACTCAGCCTGGAGGTGTGTTGGATCATTGTCCTGTTGAAAAACAAATGATAGTCCCACTAAGCCTAAACCAGATGGGACGGCGTGTCGCTGCAGAATGCTGTGGTAGTTATGCTGGTTAAGTGTGCTTTGAATTCTAAATAAATCACAAACAGTGTCACCAGCAAAGCACCATCACACCATAACACATCCTCCGCCATGCTTTATAGTGGGAAATACACATGCAGAGATCATCCGTTCACCCCCGCCGCGTCTCACAAAGAAACGACGGTTGGACCCAAAGATCTTCAATTTGGACTCTAGACCAAAGGACTAATTTCCACTGGTCTAATGTCCATTGCTCATGTTTCTTGGCCCAAGCAAGTCTTCTTATTAGTTTCCTTTAGTAGTGGTTTCTTTGCAGCAAATCGACCATGAATGCCTGATTCACACAGTCTCCTCTGAACAGTTGATGTTGAGATGTGTCTGTTACTTGAACTCTGAAGCAATTATTTGGGCTGCAATTTCTGAGGCTGGTAAATCGAATAAACGTATCCTCTGCAGAAGAGGTAACTCTTGGTCTTCCATTCCTGTGGCGGTCCTCATGAGAGCCAATTTCATCATAGCGCTTGATGGCTTTGCGACTGCACTTGAAGAAACTTTCAAAGTTCTTGAAATGTTCTGCATTGACTGACCTTCATGTCTTAAAGTAATGATGGACTGTAAGTTCTGTTTGCTTATTTGAGCAGTTCTTGCCATAATATGCCAATAAACACCCCCCCCCCCCCCCCCCCCCATCATAACACAGCTGATTGGCTCAAATGTATTGAGAAGGAAATCAATTCCACAAATGAACTTTTAAGAAGGCACACCTGTTAATTGAAATGCATTCCATGTGTCACACCCTGATCTGTTTCACCTGCTTGTCTCCACCCCCCTCCAGGTGTCGCCCATCTTCCCCACTTTTCCCCTGGGTATTTATACCTGTGTTTTCTGTCTGTCTCTGCCAGTTCATCTTGTTTGCCAAGTCAACCAGCAGTTTTCTCTCAGCTCCCGTTTGTCCCAGTCTGTCTTATTCTCGTCCTCCTGGTTTTGACCCTTGCCTGTCCTGACTCTGAGCCCCCCTGCCTGCCCACTCTGACCCTGACCTCGAGCCTGCCTGCCGCCCTGTACCGTTTTGGACACTGCCGTGACTATGAACGCTTGTCTTTCCCCGACCTGCCTTTTGTCCATCCCTTGGATTATAATAAATACCAGAGCTCAAACCATCTGCCTGCTGTGTCTTCATCTGGGTCTTGTCTTGTGTCATTATACCAGGTGACTACCTCATGAAGCTGGTTGAGAAGGCCAAGAGAGTATAAAGTTGTCATCAAGACAAAGGTGGCTATTTGAAGAATCTGACATTTAAAATATATTTAGATTTTTTTGGTGTTACTGTATGATTCCATATGTGTTATTGCATAGTTGTGATGTCTTCACTTTTATTCTACAATGTAGAAAAACCCTGGAATGAGTAGGTGTTCAAAAACTTTTGACCGGTAGAGTGTGTTTGAAGTTCACTGCTCGACTGAGGCACTTTACAGATACTGTAATTGTATGTGTGGGGTACAGAGGTGAGGTAATCATTCAAAAATCATTTTGAACACTATTATTGCGCACAGAGTGAGTTCATGCAAAATAAATCCATTTTAAATTCAGACTCTAACACAACAAAATGTGAAAAAAGTAAAGCGGTGGGAATACTTTCTGAAATCACTGTAGAAGTGTGGACATGTACGCTGTAATTTGTGGAGCACTGAACAGCACATTTGATTTTGTGGAATCTTTATGCGGTATTCATAAGAATATTATATATATCCAAGAGCTAAAAATTCCAACTTTATTACAACTGAGTAGAGGGTAGCATTGTGATCCTGTGAGGTATACTGTGAGGTCTTATTGCACCTTTTGAAATGTCATGCCTTTGGGTAAAAACAGTTGTAATTCTCCCAAAGCCCATCGTGTAAAGACCACTAATTGTGTCACGCAGTGTAGTAGGGTTTGGACCATAGCTAACAGGGGACTTGCCTGATGCCATTGAACCATGGAATCCGGGTTCCGTGTCTGGATTCCACTCTGCCTTGACCTGTATTTCAACAACTGCGTCTCTGGGTGAGATGAACATCAAGGGTAGAGCGGCTTAAGCCTTTCCTGTTCTTTGCTTCCAAAAACCAGGACACAACCAGGACCTTGATGAGACGGATCAGAACACTAACCCCCTACCCACCATAACATACCCCACTGGCACCCCGACCTCCACCCCCCCTCCCCCCAGCCCCAACCCACCACCACCCATTGCCACATGTGGGGAAGCATCTAGGGAGAGAGACTTTTGAGCTGCCACAGTAATTAAATACTAAGAGGAGGCACTGAGAGGGAATGCAGGGGAACTCACAGGGGAACGGCATGCTGCCTGCCACATAGAGAGAGAATTCTGCATGTGGTGCCTCAGCTTAGCTTCCCTCAGGCTCGTTCTGGATCGGCAGCCATTGGGCTAGTTTTTGGCACTAGACAGCCCAGCCCACCAAAACACTCAGCGCGGCCGTTTAACCATGTACGTTGCATTAAAGATATGTTGATTGAATCCAAAGATGTACTAATTGGTTTGACTTTTTTTTCCCCTCATATTTTTGATTATTTCCACTGGACAGTGTGAAATGACATTTGTTCAACATACAATAATAAAGAGATGGATATTCAAATAAATAACTCCTGGAACAGTCCCTAAGGATCTCAATAGAAAACTTATCTCATCTGTCTACTGATACAAAGTAATTAAGCAAATTACATGAACAAAGGGCTTGAAGGGCTTTCACTAATAGTGTATCTCACAACCTCTGGGTAAACAGTTTTAGATATAATTAAGGGGCACACCATGCTCTAGAACAGTATTATATTATCACAGGGCCTGTGCTGTGCATTGGGACTTCCAATCTGTCTACTTTATAGGACACCCCTGAACAAATGTCAAACATCTCTCAATAATACACCTAAAAGGGTCTAATTGGAACTGAGTTTGTGTAGATGCTCACCGTGCATGCTACTGTGAATGCACAGCAACACAAGAGAGACAGAAAGAGAGAAGGAGAGAAAGAAAAGAGCAGAGAAAGAGAGGAGAAAGAGAATATGTGGAAGTGGATAACGGGAGACTCTTTCAACGATTCAATGTGCTCCAAACTGATCTGGGATGACAGTGCTGGTTTGTCTGAAGTTCAGGTTAATTAGCCGCTGCTTATTTTTAATGAACTTCATGCAGTTGTTTGCTTGTATAATCAAGGCAAAGAAGCAGAACCGCAAGCAAGCTGAGGTGCCAAAAATAAGCTGACAAAAGCACAGGGCCCTCCTCGCCTACCCACCCTCCAAATGGAGGAGCCGACTGCCTGCTTCATGAAACTCGCTTAGCAGACACTCAAACAAAATGGACTGTAAAGTTCGTTAGATGAAAATATTAAAAAAGAATTAAGCTAATGGAGATAAAATTAAAAGAAATGAGGCAACAAACACATCACACCAAAAATGGCATTGCTGTGACAGCTAAGATTTCTAATGACAGACTACATTTGGAAAAAATTAAATGGCATTCCGTGCTTAAATTTCTTTGAAAAGTAATGATCCGTGAATGATGCTCACTCCAGGCACTTACGGGAAGGGGAGGGAGGAGTATGAGCGCTGTGGTGGAATAACAAAGGAGGATGTCCTGCAGAACGGTTTAGCTAGGTGGCACAGAGAGAGGGAGAGAGAGAGAGAGGCCGGTAGCGGTAGAAACAGAACAGGAGGAAAGAGCAGAACATGGGGTGGATTACGAGGATTCAGATGCAAGGGGAAAAGAAAATGACTAAAGGAATGAATACGGTGTACTTATTAAGAAAATGTGAGATTAGCGCAATCCATGCCATGCCAGCTTCACAACCATTCACTGAAGGGATGGTATAAAACCCAGCTTGAAGCGTTTCAATAGGGTGTTGTGTTCAGTTGTGTATGCAGGTGTGTGAACCAGCGACTCCATTCTGTACATCACTATACACGTTTTGACGATGATAATATTCACTTGGAGTGTCTCATGGTCTCTCTTCCACTCTTCTCAAACGGGCCAGATGTATTACCATGGTTTTGTTACAGGCTTTACTGTGGAGGATTAGGGACAGTCCTTGCTTTAGGATCAAATTGCAATAATTAGGTAAAACATGGGAGCCAAATCCATATTACACTTTGGATCTTCACACACTACAGTACCCTTCTTCTGTGGAATCATCTCAAGAAGAAGAAAAAAATTCCATTTCATTGCAGATTCTGGAAATGAATGAAATCCTGGGATATTGCTGAGGTCTTTTCAGTGTTGGCAGTTAATCTCCTCAAGGAGAAATACAACATGACAATGGCAAAGCACCTCCAATAATTGGGTCCAACAGGCTTACCGTATTAAAACCTGAAATGAGTTCTTCCCCTTTTAAGTATGATCCATTATTTCAATCCTGGGGAAAATTCCTGTCTTTGAGAATATTAATAAATCCCAAACAGCACAGATGAAAAACACCCCGCCCTTATGTAAAGTTAAAAGCTGTGTACCTGGCACCAAGGAAAAGGTCTCGCCAAGGACGGACACTTGAAAGTCTTGGTCCCTTTCCTCTCTCAGCTTCAGAACCATCTTGAAGAAGACCTTGAGGCCTTTGTCGTGTTCCCTTGAAACAAACAAATAGAATTCAGGTCTTTTGATCGGCCTACTTCTCCACGTCCTCTTCCATTGTAAGCCAGAACTTAGACTTCAGAGATACTCAGCTTTTTCTATTCCTGCATTGAACTGTAAAACCAGACAGGTCTTAAGAGAATGTAACTTAACTTTCTTCCACACCCAAAATTATTACAAAATAAAGAAACTTTTAAAAAGTAATGCTGTTTCCCCTTTTCTACACTGTTTGCGACATGCAGTCACTGCATTTATCTGTAAAGGATTCACATGAAGACTATGTCCTTTCTCCTTTTCCAGATACAGATGTAGGATATTAATTTGAGTCAGTTTGCTACAGCAGGAAAACAATCCTGCAGCAACAGGAAATGTGAATGATTATTATAATGAATTGACTTTTTTTAAGGGTTGATTCGTAAGGGAAAATCAAGTCTGAAATGTCAAAGTGGAATGTAAGAAGCTTTTTAAACCTCAAAATCACTACAAGTTGAGTGTGGCACTAAAACCACACTCGACAAGCTGCATAAGGCCATAAGCTAACAAGAAAATGCTCATCCAGAGGCGACACTCCTAGTGGCCAGGGACTTTAATGCAGGAAAACTTAAATCTGTTTTACCTGTTACATGTGCCACCAGAGAAAAACTCCACACACAGAGACGCGTACAAAGCTCTCCCTCGCCCTCCATTTGGGAAATAAGATCATAACTCTATCCTCCTGATTCCTGCTTACAAGCAAAAATTCAATCAGGAGGTACCAGTGACTCACTCAATATGGAAGTGGTCAGATGATCCAGATGCTAAGCTATGGGACTGTTTTGCTAGCATAGACTGGAATATGTTCTGGGATTCTTCCGATGGCATTGAGGAGTACACCACAATAGTCACTGGCTTCATAAATAAGTGCATCGATGACGTCGTCCCAACAGTGAACACACATACCACAACAAGAAGCCATGGATTACAGGCAACATCTGCACCGAGCGGCAGAAGCCATGGATTACAGGCAACATCTGCACCGAGCTAAAGGGTAGAGCTCTAAAGGGTACATCTCGGTGCAGATGTTGCCTGTAATCCATGGCTTCTGGTTGGGGTATGTACGTTCACTGTGGGGACGACGTCATCAATGCACTTATTTATGAAGCCAGTGACTATTGTGCTGTACTCCTCAATGCAAGGAGCGGGACTCTAACCGGGATGCTCATAAGAAATCACTTTATGCCCTCTGATGAACCATCAAACAGGCAAAGCGTCAATACAGGACTAGGATTGAATCCTACTACACCGGCTCTGACACTCGTCGGATGTGGCAGGGCTTGCAAACTATTATGGACTACAAAGAGAAGCACAGCCGCGAGCTGCCCAGTGACACAAGCCTACCAGACGAGCTAAATTACTTCTATGCGTGCTTCAAGGCAAGCAACACTAAAGCATGCATGAGAGCCCAAGATGTTCCGGACGACTGTGTGATCACGCTCTCCGTAGTCGATGTGAGTAAGACCTTTAAACAGGTCAACATTCACAAGGCCGTCTGTCTGTAGCCATGAAGTGCTTTGAAAGACTGGTCATGGCTCACATCAACGCCATTATCCCAGAAACCCTAGACCCACTCCAATTTGCATACCGCCCCAACAGATCCACAGATGATGCAATCTCTATTGCACTCCACACTGCCCTTTCCCACCTGGGCAAAAGGAACACCTATGTGAGAATGCTGTTCATTGACTACAGCTCAGCGTTCAACAACATAGTGCCCACAAAGCTCATCACTATGCTAAGGACCCTGGGACTAAACAACTCCCTCTGCAACTGGATCCTGGACTTCCTGACGGGCTGCCCCCAGGTGGTAAGGGTAGGTAACAACACATCTGCCACGCTGATCCTCAACACGGGGGCCCCTCACGGGTGCGTGCTTAGTCCCCTCCTGTACTCCCTGTTCACCCATGACTGCATGGCCATGCACGACTCCAACACCATTATTACGTTTGCCGACGACACAACAGTGGTTGGCCTGATCACCCACAACGATGAGACAGCCTATAGGGAGGAGGTCAGAGACCCGGCAGTGTGGTGTCAGGATGACAACCTTTCCCTCAATGTGATTAAGACAAAGGAATTGATCGTGCACTACAGGAAAATGAGTCCTGAGCATGCCCCCATTTATCATCGACAGGGCTGAAGTGGAGCAGGTTGAGAGCTTCAAGTTCCTTGGTGTCCACATCACCAACAAACTACCAATAAACATCAACAAACACACCAAGACATTCGTGTAGAGGGCACGACAATGCCTATCCCCCGCAGGAGACTGAAATTATTTGGTATGGGTCCTCAGATCCTCAAAAAGTTCTACAGCTGCACCATCGAGAGCATCATGACTGTTTCCATCACTGCCTTGTATGGCAACTGCCCGGCCTCCAACCGCAAGGCACTATATAAGATAGTACGTACAGCCCAGTACATTACTGGGGCCAAGCTTCCTGCCATCCAGGACCTATATACCAGGCGGTGTCAGAGGAAGGCCCTAAAAATGGACTCCACTCACCCTATTCATAGACTGTTCCCTCTGCTACCGCACGGCAAGCGGTACCAGAGCGCCAAGTCTAGGTCCAAGAGGTGTCTACCCACAAGCCATAGGAATCCTGAACAGCTAATCAAATGGCTACCCAGACTAACCTGTACCCCCTGTGTATAGCCTCGTTACTGTTATTTTATTGTTGCTCTTTTATTATTGTTATACAATTTTTTCTATAGTTTATTGATTAAATAGGTTGTAATTTCTTAACTAATTTTCTTAAAACTGCGTTCTTGTTTAAGGCTTGTACGTTAGAATTTCACTGTAAGGTGCAATTGTTGTTTTCGGCGCATGTGACAAATAAAATTTGATTTGATTTGAAGTTTTACAGGGTGATCCTACAATTAAGATCCTGCATCTGTATATGTGAGTCTTTAAACAAACTGACCTATTGTAACGGGTTTTGTCCTCTTCGTCTGACGAGGAGTAACAAGGATCGGACCAATACGCAGCGTGGTAAGTGTCCATATTGATATTTTTAATAAATCAAACAGAACACTGAACGAAATAACAAAAGTACAAAACAAACAACCCGAAAAAGTCCCGTATGGTGAAATCACTAACACAGGATACAACCACCCACAAAACCCAAAGGAAAAACAGGATACCTAAATATGGCTCCCAATCAGAGACAACGACAGACACCTGCCTCTGATTGGGAACCATACTAGGCCAAACACAGAAATAGACAACTAGGCATACAACATAGAATACCCACCCACATCACACCCTGACCAAACAAAACATAGAAATATACAAAGCAATCTATGGTCAGGGTGTGACACCTATATGGATGTAAACAGGTCATTTAAAGTAAAACTAAGATTTTGTGTTAATTTTTGCAAAAGAGCAAATTCATATTCCATAACAGGAAGTTGCCTGGGAGTTGAAGTGTTATCCAGCAGTTAAAATGGGCACCTGCCACATATCATTATACCACTGACTAAAATTGTACACTCTGAACACAAGTGCATATTAACACCCGGAGAGCAATTATATCTGATGTGATTTCCGCTGTACGACATGCTAGCTTTTCTCTGCCAGCCGTGCTTGCACCAGATAGATTAGGATATGTTATAGATTACAGACTGCATTTTATCATTGTGTACTCTAGAGTGTAATCAGCCGTGGTATCTATGGTGCGGTGGACGTGGAGAGCCTCCGGTATGCACAGGTGCTGTACTCAGCGGTGCCATATTGGTTAATTGAGCAAATCTCTTATTTCTTACCCTCCTACAGCTTCAATTAACTCTTGTCAAAACCCACTCCGCTGGACCTACCCAACATGGGAAATATAACAACTAACTGCAATACTTGGCTCTTGTGATTTTTCTTACTGTTTCTTATGTGGAAAGGACAAATAGTGTATTGCCCTTGGACTGTGGGACAAATTAGTTTGATTAGGTTTTTTAGTTTTATTTGACCTTTATGTAACTAGGCAAGTCAATTAAGAACAAGTTATTATTTACAATGATGACCTACCAAGAGGCAAAAAAAGATAGACCACAATGCTACAAAGAGAGGCGTAAGACGACAACACCGCATGGCAGCAACACATGACAACACAACAAGGCAGCAGCACAACATGGGGGCAGCACGAACACGGTACAAACATTATTAGGCACAGACAACAGCACGAAGGGTAAAAAGGTAGAGATTAGGTAGATACGCCATGCACATATTTGATGATTATCCCAATCAGGATGTGGTCCTTTCAAATTGACTTGATACGTGCATTGAGAATGATTGTTAGGAATGTACCACTAAGATAGCCAAGTAGACAATAGTCAAGGAGCTGAATATAGCCTGCCTCTTAGTCTTAAAAGCCTCTGCTCAGTTACACACTGTACAGTATCTTCCATTTTCAAAACACATTGGCTCAATAGCTGAGCTATCACATTAGAACATCATGAAGAAAATGTAATATGTTAGATTAAATATGTATGGGGGAATTAGGCTATCTCAAGTATTATATCATTTCAATTCAAATCGCTCCATCAGACGACACTGTCTCATGAAAGTGCGAGGGAAATTAGTAGATAAAAAACACAGATAATACGGACAATTTAGCCCCTTGAATTTTCAAAGTTCTCAACCACTCGATTTGTATTTAAAAAAAAAAAAAAGCAATATTACCTCCAGTACTCGGCCACTAGATTAGGTCGTGGATCTATGAAATATCATGGGAGGCCACGTCTCTGTAATGCTATAATGACTGGAGAATATCGTGGTCTGTTTTTGTGAAAAACCAGAAGGTTGTCAGACTTTGCGCTCAATCACCTTGGTGATCTCATCTATTTACTTCATTACCCCCCACGTGTATGCATTTTAATAAACCTAATGAACGGTACTCTTTTAGTTAACTTAATTGGTGGCCAGTTACCCTTACATACTGTGACTATAAACAGAAACGAGAGCATTTCCTTTCCTCACTTTATTGTCTAATGTCAATTATACACTGTATTCACTTTTATGGTTGGAAATTTACTGAATTACAACTAGGGAACCAATTATCTCCGTCTCTATAAAGCTCAACTAGAAAATAAGAACAGGAACAACACGTTACTGTAACGTTAACCTTGTACAATGAAAATACCAGGAAGAAATGAGTAACGTTTGGAAAAGCTGTCTTTGAGGTGATTCCTCTGTCATGTTTTCGCATGGAGTATGGGTTTTAAACCAAAACCCATCTGAATACCTTCCCACCGTCATTGTGGGGAATACTATCCAGGGAAGGTATTTTTACCTACCTATTACCAATTGAGGCAGACATCTCCTTAAGGAGCTTTACAGAAAAGAGTATCAAGTATTGTAGTACTGGACTCCAAATCACTGTTTAATCATCCCAAACTGTACCTCAATTAGAACCAGCTGTGGGACCAGGTTTCATGTCTCAGCAGCTTCTGTTGGTCAAGTGACATGAAACACTCGCCTTGTTCTTACGGCAAAGAACATGGATTTGTTCCACAAAGGGCTTTCTGTTGAAGGTCAAAGCCCTGTGTAACAGCTTAATAATGCTGGTATAGAAGTATCTTCTAAATACCCCTGATTCAACTGGGTACAGAGAGAGACTCCTAAGGTGAGGTATTAGCAAAGCTTATTTATTTTCATTTCCGTGGCTTTTATTTGCTCGTTTCCCCTGTGGTAAAGCTGATTCCTGCCCATGATTCCCTTCTTAATTTTAATACCCTTTTTGCTCATCATACAGACATTAGAATTGTTTGTCTTTTTTCTTCTTGCTCCCTCCTTCCCTGAAATAATAGAACTCCCGCACAGGAAGACAAGGCGACCACTGGGATGACGGTAAACTAGCTTATTTTTCTTGCAATTAATTGGTGTACAGCCATGTGTATATATGATAGGAGTTTTTTTTTTCAACAAGGAAAAGGGAGGTTAATTAATGTAAGAGCTGTGTTCGTGGAGATGCAGAATTTACTATGCCAACCCCCCTCGCCCCCTTTCCCTTTCCCTTCCCAACACCCCAGTACACGCCCTAACACCCCCCTCCCCTCCCCATGCAGCCTTAAGAGCCTTGATTCCACACTAATGACCTAGTTCTTTAATGAGGAGCATTAACCCCTGGCTACAGTCGCCCAGGTCTTAATTGTCAACCCAGGCTGAAACAGGAGAGTCTCCCTATCAGCAGGTATGCTACGTGGTACATTAACACATCTCATTCCGGGCCTCTAATAAATAAATTGGTTGCCCAGGGAAACCAGCGGCCATCAACACCACCACCACCGTTGCTTTTTTTTCTCTCCTCAAGCCTCCTTTCGTCCCCCCTGCCACTCCATCCCCAAGAAGCTGTCTGTCGTGCTGTGACCAGAGAAGGAGATGTACAGACATAGCTAAATAAAACAATAATTAGAAAATGCATCTGCTTAGGAACCTGCCCATGCAAAAACTCATTAGAATGCCTTCTGAAGCTAAAATGCAGGATCCTTTCATTTACAGAAAATATTATTAAAAATTCTCCTTTATGTTGCACCCAAGAGGTGTGTTTTAAAATTCAAACACTATTTACTATATAGTACAATATAAAATAAATTCAATAACGAGATACAGAAATATAGACACCTAATTAGAGGGACACTTAAAAGCTAGCTAGTGAAATCACCATCGGCCTTAATGAAGAAGGTCCAAAATAGCAGGGGATTGGGTGCTGCTTTGTTCAAAGGAAAATACTGGAGGTGTCAGCGACTGGATGATATAGTATGTTCCATCCATACCTCATTGTTCTAAGATATCACCTTAATAGCCACTACTACAATACATTCTACTCAGACACCATCATTGGACCATAAAGTGGTTGCGTCCCTATAATTACTTTTTCTTTTCATAATATAGAAATGATCAATACGCTCCAATGACCATTAGCTACTTTCTGTGTATACAGTGTGATAACCCCATGGCCAAAGGAAATGAAATGGTCAATACCTGATTAATCCTATAACATTTGTGTATACAGTATAATAATTACATTTGGCCAATGCCAAAATACTCCTGTTCCACTGTTAACGATACAGCTAGGAGCATTAGCAGTAATAAACCTGGCTGTCACTCTCTGGGGGAGGGTGTGGGCCAGGGGTATGTGTCACGGGGGAGGGAGGGGGCCAGGGGTATGTGTCACGGGGGAGGGAGGGGGCCAGGGGTACCGTGCGAGGTGTGGAGGCCGAGCCTGCGGTCTTTGACAGGGGTCTGGGCTGGGTTTGACGTGACAGCCCGTCGGTCAGACCTTGAGAAGGAGACCTTGACCTGAGCTGTCCGACAGGAAAATGGGCAGCAGTGGGCCACAATGACAAGGTCAGTGCTAAGGGCAGCTGGAGTGTGTGAAGTGGCATAGACATTTATTCACACACCGTGTGTGCACTCACTGGCCAGTCCCAGACACTACACCTAGGTAAAGTAAATCTTTCAAAACGCATCTTGTTCAGAAGTTATATCATTCAGAGACTGACTGTGAATAGTTTCAATAACACGATTGAATAAAACATGTAAATGAACAAACCACAGTGTTTTTCTGCTTCTCTCTCTGTGACGCATCGGCTGTAAGATTCTTGGGTGCCAAATTCATATACCAACCAAGAGCATAATCCTGGCAAAGGTTGTCTCCACTGTTCTACGTTATTGTCCCTAGGCTCAGGTCTCTAAAAGCAGTGGCACTGTATTTTGAGCCATGAGAGGTTTGTCTTCTAAAAGCAATAAATGGTAGGTTTAAAGAGAATATCCTGCTTGAATAGGAATTCTAAGAGCCTTCACGGTCAATTTAAAAAGGAGATCTGCGGATGCCCCAGGAGCTACCAAATGCCTTCCTTAAGCCGTTGGCATCCAAGAAAATAAACTTTTTTTCAGTTGGTTGTGTTGGTGGATCTGTTAAAAATAATACAATACAAAATACTTATCATTATCATCACTACCACCATCGTCATCATCATCAACAACGTCATCAACATCATCGCTGTCTTCTCAGAAAGACCCTTGGAGCGTTCCTATAATATTGCCTGTCATTTATCTGTTGTCAGCACAGGTTACAAACTGTAATCCTTGACTGCTTCAGAATTAGAATGTCTTTGATGTCCCCACATGAGTTTTTCCGCCTTTTTGTTTTTCCCCCCCTTCTCTTCTTGCCCTGAGGCTTCACCGATACTCTGTAGCTCACTGTTTATTCCTCGTAATCTTCCCCTCATCTCCAGGCTAGCAGTGACAGATGGTTATAGGCACACAATAGTATTAACAGTTTGATTTTTTCCCTCCTTTTTATGCTGCCTGCCTCTTTGGTACAACAAATAGCTTTCAGATGGGGGGGCGGGGGAGGGCGGGCAGAGTGAGATCCTGTATACAGCTACCATAGGTAACAGCACCACATAGCACACAAACGTCTCTCTACTGTCGGCTCTTCTGTCATCATAACCCCGCCACAACATTCCCAGGCGCTAGCTCCACTCACTGACTGCCAACTCTCCAAGGTAAACTACATTAACCTTGCTGACTGTTATTATTAAAAAGATGTATTTCCCCAGGTTTGCCGCTCTCTCTACCTCATGCCAGCTCCCAGACGCTCACATGCCCAACAAACACTGGGTGTCATCATCAATTCTGAACGGTGAGGCAACGTTGGGTCTAATTTCCAATCCCACTGTCTGTGTGTCAGTTGAGTGCTCATGGATGATGCATAGGCGTAAATAAGGCAGACAGAATTAGCCCTCCTGTCAGACTCTACCTTTTACCCCAAGGCATCCTGCTAGCTGCTGGAAATTGACTGCACGCTCGATTTTCAAAATTAGGCCTTAATGTTGGCTTGACAAACAGAGCCTCCATAATGCTCTTCTGTGTCACCCACAAAGGATTACTTACAAACCGCCATTCTCAAAAAAAAAATATATATTATATATTTTTAATTCAGGTCACATTTCTTAGTATTTGACACTGGCTATTCTCTCTATTTAAATAAATATAGCTATTTTCATTTTTGGTTGAGTAATGTTTATTCTTGCAAATTAAGGTAGATTATTATTATTTCATTTTTTTATTGTGATATCACTGTATATTTTGGCATTATTGGTCTATATTGAATGAAAACAATTGCTTTTCATAGGACCAATGCCATTGATGATCCAATTCCACACTCCAGTGTTTGGTGTTTTTGTTGAAAGGTCGAGGTCAGCAATTATACAGAACAAGTTAAACAGTAAAGACTAGTCATGTAAATCACATGGTTTAATCAGTGCAGCTAGAGACGTAGGATCTTAATTTGATCACTTTTTTGTTGCTGAGTATTTTCTTGCACAGCAGGAACTGCAAACATGTAGTGTATTGGACGTTTATAAAGGCTTCTAAAGTATGTCATTTCCACTTTAAAATGTCAGACTTAATTTACCCTGATGAAATGTATCAACCCCCAAAAAATGTCCATTAATTATAATCCACATAATAATTCACATTTCTTGTTGCACCACAATTATTTTCCTGCTGTGGCCAACTGGATTAAATTAGGAGCCTACATCTGTAGACAGTCAGTCCCCAGAATGAAGCTTGAGCTAGGAAATTAAAAGTTCATCAAATAGTTAAATCAAGGCCAGGGCTTCCATAAAGTAATTCCAAGATGGCGTAGCAGTCAGACGTCTTTGTCCTCGTCTTTGTGTCCCATGTATATATCTTTTAATATATTTTTCCTAAACCTCAACTTCAAAATACTCTCCTGCAACCCGCCTCACCCAATGTGGTGTGGATCTGCTTTTCTCTAAAGTATTTCCTTTACTCCTGAATCGGAACCCCAACATAAGCTAGCCAGCTGACTAGCTACTAGCTAGTAGTCAGCTAACCACTGCTAGGGGTCATCAGCTAACCTTTAGCTCGGAAAACTCTCACCAGTTTGCACAACGCGATTCAAACCAGAGCATACCGTACCTATTTTCTCCCCATATCCCCGGACTCCCACCGCAAGCTCTGAACCTTTTCACCTGGATCATCGCAGCTAGCTAGCGGCAATCCGAGTGTCTACTCCTGGCTAACGTCTCTGTCCAGAAGCAAGCACCAACTAGCCTGGAGCTAGCTCATGCTAGTTCCATCTCCCGGCTAGCTGAGAGTTCCATCAGCCACTCCTGGGCTACTAAACCTATTTTGCCAATTAGCCTGGACCCATTTTACTGCCGGTGCGGAGCCCCACCTGTCCTTCACGACTGGACTACCGATGTAATCTGCCCGAGGGGGTTATTCAACTGGCCCTTCCGTCGAGACGTCCCCTGAATTACCATCTGCTAGCCTGCTAGCAGCTAGCCTGCCCTTGACCAGCACAAAAACATCCTGTGGCGTTCTGCATTAGCATCGAATAGCCCCCGTGATATGCAACTTTTCAGTGAAGTTAAGAACCAATGTACACAAGCAGTTAGGAAAGCTAAGGAAAGCTAAGGCTAGCTTATTCAAGCAGAAATTTGCATCCTGTAGCAAAAACTCTAAAAAATTCTGGGACACTGTAAAGTCCACGGAGAATAAGAGCACCTCCTCCCAGCTGCCCACTGCACTGAGACTAGGAAACACTGTCACCACCGATAAATCCACTATAATTGAGAATTTCTATAAGCATTTTTCTACGGCTGGCCATGCTTTCCACCTGGCTGCCCCTACCCCGGTCAACTGCCCTGCACCCCCCACAGCAACTTGCCCAAGCCTCCCCCAATTCTACTTCACCCAAATCCAGACAACTGATGTTCTGAAAGAGCTACAAAATTTGGACCCCTACAAATCAGCCGGGCTTGACA
The DNA here is from genome assembly GCF_029448725.1 of Salvelinus fontinalis. Taxonomy (NCBI): domain Eukaryota; kingdom Metazoa; phylum Chordata; class Actinopteri; order Salmoniformes; family Salmonidae; genus Salvelinus; species Salvelinus fontinalis. The sequence goes on from NC_074705.1 coordinate 16,703,837, forward strand.
ATCTGGACCCTCTCTTTCTAAAATGTTCTGCCGAAATTGTTGCAACCCCTATTACTAGCCTGTTAAACCTTTCTTTCGTATCATCTGAGATTTCCAAAGATTGCCTGCCTTTCTAAGGTCTTCGAAAGAAAAGTTAACAAACAGATTATTGACCATTTCGAATCCCACTGTACTTTCCCCTATATGCAATCTGGTTTCAGAGCTGGTCATGGATGCACCTCAGCCACGCTCAAGGTCCTAAACGATATCATAACCGCCATCGATAAGAGAAAATACTGTGCAGCCGTATTCATCGACCTGGCCAAGGCTTTCGACTCTGTCAATCACCACATTCTCTGTCAATCACCACGGCACACTCAACAGCCTTGGTTTCTCAAATGATTGCCTCGCCTGGTTCACCAACTACTTCTCTGATAGAGTTCAGTGTGTCAAATCCGAGGGCCTGTTGTCCGGACCTCTGGCAGTCTCTATGGGGGTGCCCAAGGGTTCAATTCTCGGGCCGACTTTCTTCTTTTTATACATCAATGATGTCCCTCTTTCTGCTGGAGATTCTCTGATCCACCTCTATGCAGACGACACCATTCTGTATACATCTGGCCCTTCTTAGGGCACTGTGTTAACCTACCTTCAGACAAGCTTCAATGCCATACAACTCTCCTTCGGTGGCCTCAAACTGCTCTTAAATGCAAGTAAAACTAAATGCAAGCTCTTCAAACGATCGCTGCCCGCACCTGCCCGTTCGTCCAGCATCACTACTCTGGACGGTTCTGACTTATGTGGACAACTATGTGGACAACTACAAATACCTAGGTGTCTGGTTAGACTGTCAACTCTCCTTCCAGACTCACATTAAGCATCTCCAATCCAAAATTAAATCTAGCATCGGCTTCCTATTTCACAACAAAGTATCCTTCACTCATGCTGCCAAACATACCCTCGTAAAACTGACCATTCTACCGTTCCTCGACTTCGGCGATGTCATTTACAAAATAGCCTCCAACACTCTACCCAACAAATTGGATGCAGTCTATCACAGTGCCATCCGTTTTATCACCAAAGCCCCATATACTACCCACCACTGCGACCTGTATGCTCTCATTGGCTTGCCCTCGCTTCATACTCATCGCCAAATCCACTGGCTCCAGGTCAACTATAAGTCTTTGCTAGGTAAAGCCCCTTATCTCAGCTCATTGGTCACCGTAGCAGCACCCACCCATAGCACGGGCTCCAGCAGGTATATCTCACTGGTCACCTCCAAAGCCAATTCCTCGTTTGGCCGCCTTTCCTTCCAGTTCTCTGCTGCCAATGAATGGAACGAACTGCAAAAATCACTGAAGCTGGAGACACATATCTCCCTCACTAGCTTTAAGCACCAGCTGTCAGAGCAGCTCACAGATCACTGCACCTGTACATAGCCCATCTGTAAATTGCCTATCCAACTACCTCATCCCCATACTGTATTTATTTATTAATCTTGCTCCTTTGCACCCCAGTATCTCTACTTGCACATTCATCTTCTGCACATCTACCATTCCAGTGTCTAATTGGTATATTGTAATTACTTTGCCACCATGGCCTGTTTATCGCCTTACCTACCTTATCTTACCTCATATGCGCACACTGTATATAGACTTTTTATACTGTATTATTGACTGTATGTTTGTTTATTCTATGTGTAACTCTGTGTTGTTCTATGTGTCGAACTGCTTTGCTTTATCGTGGCCAGGTCACAGTTGTAAATGAGAACTTGTTCTCAACTAGCCTACCTGGTTAAATAAAGGTGAAATAAAAAATATAAAAATCTACCCTGCATAACACCATGCCTCTAACCTCTGTAACCTGGGCCACTGCCTCATTCTGATGTGGCCATCCTCATCCCCAGTGGAGGAAAAAGGGGTTAGGACAGGGCCACAGAGGCAGGCAGGCAGATGGATGGATGCTGGCCTTCCTGGCTGCTCTGGACCAGCCCAGCGTAGGATTAACACAAGCGCTGTGCTCAGGACATATGGCATTTTCCATCTCCCACTGTGAGTGGAAAGGAGAGACTCGCCAGACTGAGTCCACATCTCCTCCTCCCTTGGGATTTAAAGCTTGGAGTGCTTTAGTTGTTTACTGTGCATTAAATATCCCTCATTTGCCGCACATGCACCCACCCTCTCTGAACTTCACAGCTTTGAGAGAAAAATGGCTCAACTAGCCTTGTTGCTGACTGTGTGAACTCTGACTCTGAGATAGGGCTGAGAGGAGTCATCCTCAGGTGTTCCATATAAATCCATGTGAAGAACTTTAGAACACAGGCTTCCGTGCGCCATGGCTTCTGTGACATGACCCTCCCATTTATTGAAGAATTCATTATTGCAGGTGTAGACCTACTTCTACCCTTTACTTAACTTCCTAAACAGGTCTATAACATTCTATATCATCGCATGTTAAATTGATTAAAATGATTTATGTTTACATCGTTTTAGTTGTGAAATGAGCATTGCTTGAGTTCCGGCCTTCGTGTAGTAATAGCTAAAAACAGTGTTGGGAAATCTATTGGGAGCTTGGCAAAATAATGACCCATTCACCACGCCTTGTAAAAATGCTCTCTCATAGTGTTTCACATTTCATGTAGAGAAAGAGCAGTTAGCAGTATGGGCATGTGATGAATTACACTGAAGCATATACCTTATGGGAAATCTGGATGGGGGAGAGCCCTAGCACCGTGCTCCAGCGATAAATTGCCTTCACTGTCGGTTAGTTCATTTTCCCTTCTTTGTCGTGTGTTGCCGTTTTTTTGTTTTGTTTAGTAGGAGTTATTCCTTTTGGTCAGACATTTTGAATCAAATATGAAAATCCCTTTAGGTACCAGCTGATCCATATCAGATGTCATGGGCTCCTGTAGTGATAATGTACAGGGAGTACAAAGGCGATCTGGACTGTCGGTGCGCCATACTTCCATCTACACCTGTTAACAGTTGGACTCTAGAGAGAAACAGTGATCCATTGAACCACTGATCCTTCCTGCCAGCCCACTATTGCAATAAGTAAGAGCTATAATCTGAGGATGAAGTCCACTACTTATCAGGACACATGTCGATTAACAAACTGCAAGGAATTATCATCATAAAAAGGAGGGAGGAAAAGGAGGGGAGGAATAACAGAGAACGAGGGGGCTTTTATGCAGCGATAGACAGAGAGCGAGAGAAAGAAAGAGAGAGCGAGAGATTAACTAGTGGTGAAGCCCTACCTCTTTCAATCCTAATTTACTTTAGAATAAATCCCAAATTCATGAGGATGTTAGTTAGCAGCAATAATCCAGCTATGATTTGCTCCGTTTAAAGGAGATTACAAGATGGAGGACTTCTGTTAATGATATTAGAGTAGGTGGCCAACCAAGCCAACACAGCAACAGACAGAAAAAATATGGCCGTGTTGATTCCAACGCGGCAGACACTCGAGCCAACACAGCGATGCAGCATAGGTGGTCTCCGCTGTTGTTTTGTCAGATTTATCGATATCCCTTGGCGGGATGCTTTGTCTTGCTGTAGAATGTCGAGTATGTAGTAATAGAAAACACAAATATTTCTGCTGATAGTGCAAATTCACTGTCAACCCATTCTGGCAGATGAGGGAATGATAATGCTGGTGCCAAGAAAAGACTTCTTTCTGCTGCAGTTCCAGCAGATAGATAGTGAATTCCTGCTATAAAGCCACACACACAAACAGCTCCAGGCTTTGTGTATGCAATGTGCATGGATTTTATAACGGCCCCACTTAGATTTTGTAAACTAAACTAATTCCCACCAGTCATGCTCAGTAATTACGATATGAAATGCTCTGTCATGGCTGGTATAGGTAATAGCATGCATTTCACTGCCGGGGATGATTATACAGGTAAAACTAATGAGTATACTGGAGAGCTGATACCATTGTGGTGGATAAAATACCGTTTAGGATAACAAGGGCCTTGCCCCTGGGTAGGATTGCTTCAATATCTTATCATTCATAAATATTCCACCTCTAAACAGAAACCATTATTCAGAATAGGTGTAGGTCCATAGCCTGGACATTGCATGTGAAAATGGTTAATGGACCTTCAGTACAGGGCAATGCACTTGCTCATGTTGGATAACAGGTGTATTTTTTAAAGCATATTCCTTTCGTTACCATCGCTACTTGGGTGCGGTTAGCAGACTTAACCATTTTTTTTATATATTTATTGGATGTTTATTTAGAAAATGGCAAGGTTTAATGAAATCCAAAATGATTCAATTAAACCCTGTGTTACTAGAACCCATTTAGTAGGATAATGTGTTGCATGACTCCTACTGTGTTGGTTGTTTGCGTTTCGTAGCTCCTTTTCGGTCGCATATTAAATCAGGATTGGTCATGCTAACATATGCATATCCACGCTATTCGACAGCCTCCATAGATGCAAGAAAGAACCTGCCACATAATTAGCAAAATATGGTTCTAATACTCTTCTCCTTGAGAGTTTGACCCTATTTGTTTGCGCAATGTCATTATGCACTGCGATTCCCAGGAGTTCCCCTGAGTTAATGCTACATGTTCACAAGAGAGGGGATAAGTATTTGGCAAAGCATCAGCGAAGAGAGAGAAAAGAGAGAGAGAGAGAGAGAGGAGAAGAGCACAATATAATGCTTCTTTTTTCATGTTGACAAATTCCATTAGTGAGCAAAGGCTTGTGTTTATGTCCTATTTTATTTATGATAATGCTCAGACATAAAAGGATGAAACATCCATCACTTACCACCTATGTTGCTTAGACAATGTTCGCTGGCCTTCTGTGATTTGCACCTTTCTCCTCCATCTTTTTCCCCCTCTGCAAAAGTGGGTGGTTTTCTATCCCACCTCTGATACTACACAGAATGTTAACAGGGAATGTTGATAGCAAACAGAAAACCCAAAGGGCACTGGCCAGAGATTTCATTCATAGTCAAGTTTAACAGTGCTACTGACAAGTTCAGTTTTTTTGTCAATTGGACAAAGAGAGACATAAGTGTGTGTGGGGTGGGGGGTTGAGTGAGGAGAATGTAAGGACGGAGAGAGAGTGAGGATGGAAAGATGCTGATGTCAATGTTGAAGAAATTGAAGCCACATTTGAAGTCCTGGCACTAAGGCTTGTGTTTTGGGCCAGATTAATTTATGACAGGATTGCATGTTACCAACCAAGCATCATGGATAGCATTTATCCTCCGCACAAAAATAGGCAAACGAATTCAAAAAGCGATCCCTCGAACAGTCCGCACAGGTTGTACCTATTAGGACAGCTTAGTAATTCAAGAAGTGGCAATTTAAAAAAGCGAGGGAGGAAAAACTGAAACCAGCATGGTGAGTTTAAGGGTTCCCAAAAGGCAGCTTTTGAAAAGTAGAATAGATGACAGAGGAGCTCGTCATCAGAGAGGTGGTTAAGGAGTGGTTAATGAGGGGCCAATTCCACGCCAGGCATTATCTAGCAGATTGCAACCAGGGAAGAAGAGTCTTCTTTGTCTCCTAATCCACAGTTGAAGTGGTAATCAAGTGCAATGACGGCTTCGAGAGTCACACTTGCTATGAAAAGCAATGCAAAAATATGCACTACTCTGTAATGTGGTGTTCAGAAACATGGGCTGTTTTTTCTTACTAGTTTTCATAGAATTTGCTTGTGTAATGGATACACCGGTGGAAGAGTAAGTATCGACGAAACATCAGCATCTCCAATATATCTTGCCTTCCATACCGAGACTATAAAGATACAATACAGTAATACTTATAGTAGTAAAAGTTGGGTAATATGGTCAAAATTGTATCTTTCAAATGGAGTCTATTGCCAACTAACTGTTTTCCCTATGCTTTGAGACAAAAGAGGACCAAAAACCTAGAAACAGTATCCTGTCACTTAAATAGTTAAGTATTTTATGAGGAAAATGCTTCCAAATGTTTTTCAAAAACTTTCCAGACCACACCAAAGAAATATTTCCATAATATTATGTTTCCCTCAGAGTCTACAGAATACTACCCTGACTTCACTATAATTGCATCAAAAAATTGTGTTTGAGAATGTCTTTGACATGTCAAGCTATCAGACTTTGCCAAAGCTGTATTCATTATAGTCTCAGAGTTAGAAGCTTATTCTGTACCCCAGCTGCAGGTTAGTCAGTAGGAACCCTACAACGATTCCGGAACCCTGCAATGATTCAGAACCTTCACATCAAATTGCCAAAAATGATGACCTCAGCTAAGAGCAAGGATGAACCTTAGTGATGATACATATAACCAAGGGCCAGAGTGGTGCGTGGGTAAAATCACTGAGCAAAGCCAAGCCAGTAAAAAAGCCATAATACAACCTATGTTGTGATAATTGCGTTGTTTTCTCTAGAACCCATTCGTTCATACACCACCGTGATATACAATAAGGCGAGTGACAACAAAAAGACAACAGTCACATAGTGCTGGAGTAAATTCAACTACACATACATTTGTTTCATCACAAACTGTCCGGTGAAGTCCACAAAGCAAATAATCATGTAACAAATAGTTCTATGACCTGCTGGTGTTTGGAGGATATATTGGCATGGGTGTTGTTAGGCCCGAGACAAAGTCTCCAAACACCAGCTTCGAGGGAATTATCACTTTTATACAATGGGTGACCAACATATTCTAATAATGATTGACATATTTTCATTAAAAACATTATTTTGATGATTTCATTCATACTATTGCATCCTTCCACGAGATATAGTCCAGAAACAAATGTAGGGTTGCTACCCAATCTGGGCTGGTCGTTCGTTGAATCGGTTCTGTTGCTAGAGACGGGACCCAGTCATTCAGTCTTTTGGTTCTGTATCTATGGACGCGACCCAGTCATTCGTTCTAAACATTCCATTGCAATACCTGCTGGCAACGTTCTTATCCATTGCCAGCTAGCGAGACAACTACGGATCATTTACAGTCACGTCAAAAAGTGCAGCCAGAACAACAGCAAAGTAGCTGCATTTGCATTTGTTTAAGCTGTTTCCTAGTGACATATATTTGGATACATCCATAACAATGAGATAATTTTGCCTGGTATAGATAGCCAACAACACAGCGAACATTTGGTTACATCAGAATCGCCGTTATAATCATTGGCCTGTACAGAGAATTAAGTCAAAATCCACATCGCCATCCATGGCTTAGGAAAGGGTCAATTTAGCAAGCTAGCTACTGCAGGACATCAACACAAGCAGACCAGTGACAGACACGTTTTTCTGAAAATGATGACGTTTTGCTTAGGATTTGATTTGATTGGTGGGAAGCCAAAGTCAACTGGCCTCCCTTGGGGGACATTTAGCTTTTTCAGGACAACCCACAGTTGAGCTCAGCTCAACGCTGATTGGCTAATTATTTTTGTATTTTTTTAATCAAGGGAGGCCAAATGCTTGCTGGCATCAATCAACCAAATGCTACCGTGGCAACGTGTCATACTCTTTTGTTCCAGACAGCATCAGAATCATGAGCTACACATACTGAGAGAGAGAAAATGATGAAAACACAGAGAGAAGAAAGATAAATGATTTTATATTTTATATATTTTTTTATTGGCCACTGCCAAGGGTGTCCCTCAATCTCAAGGGAATGTATTGAATGATGTGTACCTGGAACCTATCGATGATACAAAGTCAAATACATACTGTAGAGATAATAAGCAGTGTATATATTCTGTCATTCTCCCCATTTATAAGTAATTCTACATTCATTCTGCTTGCTTACAACTGAATCAATTTGATTCTCTGCATTTATGCCTGAACTAAATTTCCCAATCAGGAAAGACACTGCACATGAACTCATCAAGCAGTGGAAATCAACTAGATGGAAAATATGAATCTTGAAAAATGAGAATGATTCTGATATCCACCCCTCTCCTCCTCCCTCCATCCCCCACAGTCTACTTGGCTGTGTAATCTACTAAAGATTAAAAATTACTATCATAAAACAGACATTCCCTGAAAGTAATCCCCCCTTTCTAAAAAGGGGGAGGGAAAAATCTGCACCAAAGCCTTTGCTTCTAGTTATGTCAGACTGTATTTTAAACAGTCCTAATCATATACCTTTGTGGACACTTAATTAAAATTACAAAACCAATTTTAATCTGTAGTCCAATTAATATGCAAATATATGCAAATGTAGTAAAACAAGGTGGTGATTAAGTTAAGGACACTCTATTTCATGTCTCCCTTTAAGTGTGAAAACAAACCATCCTTTTCCCCGACACTAGTTCTGATGGATTGAGATGTTTACTGGCTGCATGCTGGGCTGAGTAAAATAACCTTTCCAAGTATCATTTCAAAAAGGGAAAACAGAGAGCCAAAGTGGCACAGTTATTCAGTGCCTGTGTCCCTCCCTAATCCACACATCAAGTCATTTTACACACATCATGGTAATTCTCTTTTAAGGTCAGTACAAAGTTGCATGTCTACATCGGCCATTTCGCTGAGGGCCATTTGAAATTCAAGACTTTTTCCAGGCTTGAGGTGAGAGAGCGTTGACCATTATAGTCTTTCAAAGTCATATCTGGAGGGAGGAATGTCCATAACAGGTAATGAATGTGAGTGGCTCTTAAATAACTTTCAGTTGGAAAAAGCAGGAGACACACATTAGCCAGATCTAGATGAGGGTAGGTCATGCAACTTTTAAGATGGTTACTCTAGTTAATTTCCTACTTTTGGCAGAACATAAGCTACATACGATGATTTTTCTTCATGAAGGCAGCTTTAGCACACAATGTTAATGAGTGAAAAATAAGTGCATCTGTAATATATTCCTATAAGATAAGAATAATTAGACCCATTGCTGATAAAACTGCCAAAACAGTCCAAACACTTCTGAAAATGAGACATTGAGTCGAGCTAAGATATTCACTTTTTCAGCAAGTATTGTCCGTCTTCAGTAACATAATTGCCTGTTGTGTGGAGGATTCATTCCAATTAACTTTAAGGTTCCTTTTTTCTCAAACATTTCAAACTTCTCCCTTTAATATGAGGAAAAAAACTACTCAAAAGCAAGTTTCACATTGTAATGTAAAAGGAGTGTTAGTTCAGCTGGCTAATCAAATCAAATCAAATTGCATTTGTCACATGCGCCGAATACAACAGGTGCAGACCTTACAGTGGAATGCTTACTTACAAACTGTAACCAACAATGCAGTTTAAAAAAAAATTATATAAAAAAATGTAATTAGAGTAAGAAATAAAAGTTACAAATAATTAAAGAGCAGCAGTAAAATAACAATAGTGAGGCTATATACATGGTGTACCGGTAGAGCCATTGTGCGGGGGCACCGGTTAGTTGAGGTAATTGAGGTAATATGTACATGTAGGTAGAGTTATTAAAGTGACTATGCATAGAGAATAACAGAGAGTAGCAGCAGTGTAAAGGGGGGGGCGCTTTTGAGGATCTGAGGACCCATGCCAAATCTTTTCAGTCTCCTGAGGTTTCAGAGGGAGCTGTTTAGTCCCAGGGTCCTTAGCTTAGTGATGAGCTTTGAGGGCACTATGGTGTTGAATGCTGAGCTGTAGTCAACGAATAGCATTCTCACATAGGTGTTCCTTTTGTCTTGGTGTGAAAGGGCAGCGTGGAGTGCAATAGAGATTGCATCACCTGTGGATCTGTTGGGGCGGCGTGCAAATTGGAGTGGGTCTAGGGTTCCTGGGATAATGGTGTTGATGTGAGCCATGACCAGCTTTTCAACGCACTTCATGGCTACAGACTTGAGTGCTACGGGTCGGTAGTCATTTAGGCAGGTTACCTTAGTGTTCTTGGGCACAGGGACTATGGTGGTCTGCTTGAAACGTGTTGTTACTACAGACTCGGACAGGGGCCGTGTTTGAGTCTGTAATACCTGACTCAGTTCTTTTGTTATAAACAACGCAACAACAAAAAGCGAGCAAAATAACGCAGTTGGTTAGGAGTACATAAAACATAAAAAGCACATAAAACATCTCCGGCGCCATTCTACGTCCTACATTCTACATTCTAATGGCATTGGATCCATTCCTCCCAATTATGCTGTGATGTTCAATCTATTTTTTGTTCTGACAAAAAGTTTTGTCCGAAAATAGCTAGCATAGCTAATATAAAAAATTGTAGGTTAAAGCTAACTGGAATCCATTGGATTGACCTGAACGGTGTGTATGTGAATGATCGTGTGTGCACGTGTGTGTGCGCACGCACGTGTGTCTCTCATGTCCAAAATCCTTCGTGGGCAAGGTAGTAGGTGAATTGGATTGGAAGCGGCTTGTACAGTATAGTGTCGCAGCGTTGCTCCAGACCTGTAAACCTGTAATCCTGTGCTGAGCCGAGCGTGTAGACCTCCCCACAGCAGGACTCCTCCTGAGGCCACCACTCTGCTCTCTGCTGATACCTCTCAGACGTGGACGTTTCCAGGTGATTTACACACACAAGCACCAGGGGGTTCAAGCACAGCTGGGAATAGGAAGACCGGGCCAACTCACTCACAGAGCGCCAAGTGTATGGTGACAGAGAACGGTCCCATCTCTGACACCAACTGAGTGGTAGAATACACAGACAATGGGGGATCTCTACTTGGTGCTCTCACTTCTGACACCAACTGAGTGGTAGAATACACAGACAATGGGGGATCTCTACTTGGTGCTCTCACTTCTGACACCAACTGAGTGGTAAAGTCAAGGATATAATTCCGGTATAGAATTAACATGTGCCAAAAATGTATCCCGTGGTGAAAAGGATGCCGTCAAAGGAATCACTGCTGACTGACTTGGCACTGTTCTCAAATGACAAGTGATTGTAGTGCTCTGCTATATCTGTCAAAACGCAATACGAAAAGGTAGGGTATTCTTCAAATGGGTTTTAACATGGTAATATTCATGATATGTTCTGTGAGCGCCACCCAGTTAACTTGATTCTTAGTCTATCAACACCTCAATTGGTGTGAATGCACATGTTTATGTATTATGGGCGTAATCTGGAGTTGAAATATGTGCATTTAACTTGCGTGCTCCTGTAAATCTTACATTGATATTGATGTCAATAGGGATTTTGCCTGGAATTTAAGAGTCAGACATGTGGAATTCAAGTTAGGAGACTCCTTCCTTATTTCGAGTTCTTCTCCCGAGTGGCGCAGTGGTCTAAGGCACTGCATCTCAGTGCAAGAGGCGTCACTGCAGTCCCTGGTTCAAATCCAGACTGTATCACATCCGTCCGTGATTGGGAGTCCCACAGGGCGGTGCACAATTGGTCCAGCGTCGTCCAGAGTCGGCCGGGGTAGGCCGTCAATTGTGAATAATAATTTGTTCTCAACTAACTTGCCCAGCTAAACAGAGGTTGAAAATAGTGAAGTTGATTGCCACCCACTTCAAACAATTATTTCTCAGCACTACAAGAAATACACTGGTGTAGACTGCAGTTGACAAACGCATTACCTCGATCCCGGTTTCACAAAGACACTGTGTGGTAGTCCAAGGAATGTGACGTATTAATGTTTGTGTCACTGTCCTCCCACTCTCTACTCCACATTAACACAAAGCATCTGGGAGGATGAGATGTAGGCCAGCCCAGACTTCTGAGAGAAACCAACACAAGCAATCGTTTTGTCTAGCAAATATAAAGGGAAGCGAGGATGCTTTTTGTTGCGACGGACTCTACTGAACACACACACGTCTCAAATTAGCTTCCACAAACAAGCAGGGAGACAAATGTACATTGCATAACAAAGGTGCATGTACAGTAGGACAGTAATGTGTATCCATATTGTGTTATTGTACGATTTGAAAATGCCCCGTTCACCGTGAGTTATTTACCTTAACGAAAGACACTATTGTTTGTTCGTGTTTGTGAAACAAAGGTGTTATTGCCACGGCCTTACATCCATATTATAAATATCGACCCATTTTGCCAAAAGCCACTGTAACGATTTTCGTCGGGAGAAGGAGAAGAGGACCAAGGTGCAGCGTGGTAAGTGTTCATTTTAATGATATAAAATAAACTGAACACTGAAATGACAAAAACAACAAAGAGAAAGAATGAAACGAAACAGTTCTGTAAGGTATACACACAAAACAGAAAACAACTACCCACAAACACAGGTGGTGACAGGCTACCTAAGTATGGTTCTCAATCAAAGACAACGATAGACAGCTGCCTCTGATTGAGAACCACACACGGCCAAACACAAAGAAATAGACAACGTAGAACACCAGACATAGAATGCCCACCCAAACTCACGCCCTGACCAACCAAAATAGAGACATAAAAAGGATCTCTACGGTCAGGGCGTGACAGTACACCCCCCCAAAGGTGCGGAATCCGACCACAAAACCTGAACCTATAGGGGAGGGTCTGGGTGGGCATTTCACCAAAAAAGTGGAGATAAGTTAACCAAGTGGATGCAGAGCCAAGAAGACGACGGCCATTTTGTCCCAAACCGTCTCTACAGTGTCGAGATACAACATTCATAAACTGGAGTAAAAAGTCCGTTTACACTTTCCAAAATGTATTTAGCATCTCTGTGCTTCTCACTAGATTTGTCAAATCAACCCCAAAAAGTGAATTTCCCATAATTCATAATCTATATTGTGTAAGACAATTTCTGGTCAGATTTAATGTTAGGCCCTTGCTTTTTGTATCATTCTAGCCGTCTCTTCCTTTCATTGCTAAATATTGCAAAAAACCAAATAGTCGCGTTCTTTCGTGTCATGTTTTGTTTGTATTTTCCCTCAAAAGAAACCACATTTTGGCAGTTTTATTTCTCTGCTCTGGTGATCCTGTTGTAGACTAATATTAGTTGTTTTTTTTCAAAAGAGTTCTAGAACTAGCTATTTGTTTGCTTGAAAGGAATCCTGTGTGAATTTCCAACAGTAGTTTGGTATTGCAGTGGAATTGAATATTTGCTATGCTCTCTTGGTGGCTGAACTCGAGGGAAAATAGGGGTGTAAATAATGACACAATCATATTCTTGTGAAATATTTTTTTAATATATATTTTTTTAAATATAGCTGAAGTCCTGAAGTCTTCAGTGGACCCCGCTCCACCTTAGTCTTGGCCCACTTAGGTGGCGCCTCTGGAACGGGGACCCTTACCGCCGACCCCGGACCGGGGACCCTCGCAGCGGGCCCCGGACGGGAGGGAGACTCTGGCTGCTCCGGACAGGAGGGAGACTCTGGCTGCTCCGGACAGGAGGGAGACTCTGGCTGCTCCGGACAGGAGGGAGACTCTGGTTGCTCCGGACAGGAGGGAGACTCTGGTTGCTCCGGACAGGAGGGAGACTCTGGCTGCTTCTGACTGAAGTCCGTCGATGGAGGCTCCAGACTGACGTCCTTCGTTGGCAGCCCCCGAAAAAAAAAATCTGGGGCTGCCTCTCGTGCCCGTTACCTCGAGCCAATTCCTCGTAGTGTCGCCGCGACGCTCTAGCTGCCTCCAGCTCCTCTTTCAGACGGCGATACTCCCCCGGCTGTGCCCAGGGTCCCTTGCCGTCCAATATTTCCTCCCATGTCCAGGAGTCCATCCTTCCACGCTGCTTGGTCCTTTGTTGGTGGGTAGTTCTGTAACGATTTTCGTCGGGAGAAGGTGAAGAGGACCAAGGTGCAGCGTGGTAAGTGTTCATTTTAATGATATAAAATAAACACAACGAAATAGACAACATAGAACACCAGACATAGAATGCCCACCCAAACTCACGCCCTGACCAACCAAAATAATAGAGACCTAAAAAGGATCTCTACGGTCAGGGCGTGACAGCCACACCAGACAAATGAAAAGGCCTGGAAGAGAGATTTGTGGTGATGAATTGGAGCTCAAAATAAAGGATAGAATTCTGACTGCTCAAAACCTCTCTCGTCTAAAGTAGACAAGGAAGTACTTGTAGAAAGGTATTACGGATAGTAGTGTCTGGCATGTCCGGAGAGAATTCCACTCAATAGGCAAATTTAAAATTGAATGAGGAGGTTTGACTAAGCAATAAAACGGTGCTCTCCGTGCCAGTGAGAGCTACTTAGGAGGAATGCCACCCACCAATTATCTTATTTATAAATCAACTGCAATTTCACTGATGGCTTTATCTCAAATTTGATTAAACACACATTTCAAAGTCAAAAAATCATTTGATCTAATTCCCTATATTGGTAATAATCACAAGTCTTCCCCATGGCATCCACTAATCAAAAAAATGCCATTGATTTCCACTGGGCTGGACCGGCGAGAGTTGGGCTTTGGGGGAAAGAGAAGAGAGGAGATGCCAGGCAAGAACACAGACAGAGACAGGGCTCAACATTCACATCTAGTGTTCAAACTGACCAGAGAGCCTGGTTGCACTTTGGGCACCTAAAATGCATGTAACCTAGATGTCAAACGCTGCGGACCACTCTCAGTGATCATGACTCATCATTGTAATAACGCGCTACTTCAGTCGACTACGCCACATTATGCACCCCAATGTAACAAAGCTACAAACGCCTGCCTGAGCAGAGTAAACAAGGTTATTCAATGAACTATCAGGTTAGAAGGGGAGATACCGAATCTGTACACCAGAGGTGTCACTTCTCCACCTCAACACGGTCATCATCCTCATTACCGCTGTCATGTTACAGGTGAAGGCGCCTTTGCTCAAGTGCAGCCGATCCTCTGCCAGCCAGCCAGCCAGCCAAACAGAAAACATCAAGACTCTTGTTGCATGTAAAATCATATCATTACAACACATTAAAATCCACATTACAGCCATTACATTACAGCCAACCCCAGCAGTCAAGGAGTATCAGTGACTCATCGTAACACAGTTCACTCTCTCCACTGTGTCCTAATGGCATCTCGTAAGGACTGCCTCCCTACTGATTCTTCTGGCATCGTGATCAGAAAGCCGCGTCTCGGTGTCCGTGGGCAAACTCTGAACGATCAGTCTGACAAAAGTAAAAGGATTCCCGTCCTTATTTAAAGGGTCCAAATATGCTGGGTGAACTCCAGTTTCCCTTCATTTCCCCTGTGAGATGGGAGAGAAAGAGAAAAGAAAAACTCAGAAACAGAAGGAAAAAGCAACTTCCATAATGAACACTACTTTTGTTCCGTCTAGTCTCTGGAGAAAGCCATGGTAGGATAATGAAATATGCATATTATGTACACATTTTTACATTATACATAGTATTGGTAACAGTGAGTCATGCTATGACGGTCTGGCTGCTACTGTATGTGTAGAGGTAAGCAAACTCTGACCTTTGGACAAAGGGCAAAAGGTGAATCTACAGTATGTATCCCCAGACAATACAGTAAACATGTGCAATGTTCATGTGGCTTTATGGTATATATTTTTGCACATTTGCATATGTAACACTAAATACTGTATGACATAAAAGGATCATATTTTCGAAATAGAGCGAATACAGTATAGTGTACAGCAATCACACACTGGGAATTAAATTATCACAAAGCTGTAATACTTTCCTTTATCTATCTTTCACTGAGTGGCAGGATATATGACAATACATTTAAACGTGATTTAAAATGGCAAAATTACCTTTGACAGAGAGAGCAGACTATAGATGAGTGATATGGTAATGTATGAAGGTAATGTCTACACAGGAGCACCTTGAGCTACGCCTGAGGCAATTTAGTCTCCTGGATATGAATGGAGAAAGAGTGTACACAATTGAAGAAAGAGCAGAGGTGTTAGCAGCCTGAAGCAGGCATGTTCATACGTGTACTTTTCATCTTATATAGGGAGCTAAAAGTCATCTAAGGAGTTGTCCAGTCAAATTAAACTGTTACAATTGTTTTGTTTAAGAGGACAAAAAAAATGTCCAAATTAATCATTCCACCTTCTGCCATCTACCGTGACGTTGTCCCTTATTCATGAATGTCAACAGGCGATGCAGAACAATGGACCATAAAGGCACATATCGAGAGATACAACATACAGTGCACACGGAAAGTATTCAGACCCCTTCTCTTTTTCAACATTTTGTTACGTTACAGACCTATTCTGAAATTGATCAAATACTTTTTTCCCCTCATCAATCTACACACATAATGTGTAGATAATAATGACAATGAACAATGCGAAAACAGGTTTGTAGAATTTTTTGCAAATGTATAAAAAAAAACATAAATACCTTATTTACATAAGTATTCAGACCCTTTGCTATGAGACTTAAAATTGAGCTCAGGTGAATACTGTTTCCATTGATCATCCTTGAAATATTTGTTGGTGGTAAATTCAGTTGATTGGACATAATTTGGAAAGGTTACACACCTGTCTAAATACGGTCCCACAGTTGACAGTACATGTCAGAGCAAAAACCAAGTCATGAGGCCAAAGGACCTGTCCGTATTGCTCCAAGACAATATTGTTTTTATTTTTATTTTATATCACCTTTATTTAACCAGGTAGGTTAGTTGAGAACAAGCTCTCATTTACAACTGCGACCTGGCCAAGATAAAGCAAAGCAGTGCGATTGTGTCGAGGCACAGATCTGGGGAAGGGTACCAAAACCTTTTGGCAGCATTGAAGGTCCACAAGAACACAGTGGCTTCCATCATTCTTAAATGGAAGAAGTTTGGAATCACCAAGACTCTTCCTAAAGCTGGCCGCCTGGCTAAACTGAGCAATCGGGGGAGATGGGCCTTGGTCAAGCAGGTGACAAAGAACCCGATCTACTCTCTGACAGAGCTCCAGAGTTCCTCTGTGGAGATGGGAGAACCTTCCAGAAGAACAACCATCCCTGCAGCAATCCACCAATCAGGCTTTTATGGTAGAGTGGCCAGACGGAAGCCACTCCTCAGTAAAAGGCACATGACAGCCCACTTGGAGTGTGCCAAAAGCCACCTAAAGGACTCTCAGACCAAAGGCGCTTCAACAGAGAAATCTAAAAAACTGGATTTGCTTTGTCATTATGGGGTATTGTGTGTAAATTTAGACGAGGAAAAAACACAATTTAATACATTTTAGAATAAGGCTGTAACAAAACAAAATGTGGAAAAGTCAAGTGGTCTGAATACTTTCAGAATGCACTGTATCGCCAGAATCTAGACTGTAATAACCTACTGTAATACTCCTTGGGCTTGTCATCGTCTTCCATTCTACCATTCTACTTTCATGCCAGCTCACAGTTTCGTCTCGTTATCAGCAGCCTACTCTGCCTTCAGACATGAATGAAAACCCAGAGGTGCAGGCTCTTCTTGATTTGCTAAATTATTCACAAAAAAATATCATATTAAATGCATAAAGTACCTTGGTATACCTTTGTGCTTCACATGCATGGGGAAATGGTTCAAACAGGATATCCTGCCTGCTGCCATGGTTACAGACACTATTCTGAGTTCCAATTCAGACATTCCTGAACCCAAACATTCCAAATAACTACATTAATTAGTTGGAATCGCACATGAGAAAATCTAGTCTTACCTTCGCTCTCTAACAATGTCTAACAATCCAAGATAACCTGTAAAGATGAATAATCCTGTAGTATATCCACTCTATTGCCGTGGTACAGGTCAACCCCAGCCCTTAACTCTCAACAGTGAAAACCAAGAAATGAGCTCTATGCCAGCATGCTTCCACAGTGATAAATGAGTTTGTATTGTCTGCCAGCCCGGCTTCCTGCTAGCCCAGGTCAGTCCTTATTAAATTACCACTTGTCAATGTCTTAATAAATACTGATTGATGAATGAGCATGCCAAATGAAGGGCTCAAACAGTTTGGTGTTCCCGTATTTCAGATCCTTTCAGACTGATATATTGACATCGAATTGAACTAAGGTGTAAAACTTCCTTGGTCCTGTGGTCCTGTGACATAACATTGAAAAAATAGGTATTTGTCTGACTATAAGGATAACAGCATATTTTGGTTATAACGCTGACATTTACGTATGTAAGTAAGCATTTCACAGTAAGGTCTACACTTGTTGTACTCGGCGCATGTGACAAATACAATTTCTTTTGATTTGAGGAGTATTTGTTTGTAATGGAGGGGGACAAATGAAAGAATACTTCAAAGAAAGGAGCATTTAAAGTCATCTCACATTTTTGCCTTTGGTCTCTCCAAGCATGTGTTTTTTCAAAGACTGGACAATCTAGAGCAGTTTGAAAAAGACCGGAGGCATTTTGAATGATTGTCAGCCATGCAAATAATCACTTACTTACACTCTATGAGTTTGCTTTGGATAAGGCAAATTACCATTTGAAAATGAGCTGAAAAACACTCTGGGCAACAAGCTTGCATCATGATTTTCAGCTATTTCACCACAGCTACATAAATAACCATACACAAACGCTTACAAACGTACACAAACACACTTCCATCTACAACATATCTCAGACGTTTGTGAAGATGACCTGCCCAAGCACTGCCTTGCATTTAAGGTCAGTGACGATCAGTTTCTGTCTGAAGAGTGAAACATTGGCACTGTATATCGTGAAAACAAAGTCTCCCTCAACAGTTTATGATGCTTCTTATCTTTGTCTGACAATACGTTATTTTCAAAATCCAAAATCAGCCGGTTTAGGTGCTTAATTGGTGATACTACAATACATGGGAAAAAAGTCATTCATGACACAGCTACTGAGTTAAACTCATCCTACTCTTCAGTTTCAGCCTCAACCATTCCTCCTCAGGGAAGATGCTTCTAGAACGTACTGCTGGTTGTTGCTTAGAACAACGTCGATATGCGTATACTGTTTACTTCATCCGAAGAGGAGGAACAGGGATTGAACCAAAATGCAGCGGAATTTGAAGACATGATTTCTTAAAGAAAAAAAACGGAAACACGAACTTGACTAAACTAACAAAAACAACAAACGGTGTAGACAGATCTGGACGACGGACTCACATAACACGAAGAACGCACGAACAGGGAAAATAGCCTGCACATAAAAATGACGATGAACAAAACAAACCGAACAGTCCCGTATGGTGCGACAAACAAGGACACAGGAGACAACCACCCACAACGAACACTGTGAAACAACCTACCTAAATATGACTCTTAATTAGAGGAACGCCAAACACCTGCCTCTAATTAAGAGCCATACCAGGCAACCCTTAAACCAACATAGAAACAGAAAACATAGAATGCCCACCCAAACTCACGTCCTGACCAACTAACACATACAACAAACTAACAGAAATAGGTCAGGAACGTGACAGT
Organism: Salvelinus fontinalis; assembly: GCF_029448725.1. Taxonomy (NCBI): domain Eukaryota; kingdom Metazoa; phylum Chordata; class Actinopteri; order Salmoniformes; family Salmonidae; genus Salvelinus; species Salvelinus fontinalis. The sequence goes on from NC_074705.1 coordinate 16,722,970, forward strand.
ATTTTTTAGTTATGTTTATGAATAGTTATTTGGTCAGAATATGTGTGTCAGAAAAAGTGTCAGAAAAATATCCGGATGTTGTAGGAAAAAGTGTCACGATCTATCACAAGGATGACGCTGGAGAGACGAAGCAGGTACGGGGAGTAACATTTAATAAATAACGGACATGGAACGAGACATAAACAGCTTAGCAAACAGAAAAACAATCAATGCAGAAGCGGGGAACAGAGCTGGGGAACTGACACATATAGGGGAGGAAATGAACAGGTGATAAGAGAGTCCAGGTGAGTCCAATAACGCTGATGCGCGTGACGAGGAAAGGCAGGTATACGTGATGGATGGCAGGAGTGAGTGATGCAAGGCATTCTGGCGCCCTCAAGCGCCAGGGGGAGGGGAAGAGCGGGAGCAGACGTGACAGTACCCCCCCACTAGGGGCGCCACCCGGCGTCCCACCTGGGCAAACCGGCCGAGACATGGGCGCTGGGCAAGCCGGTTGAGGCGTGGAAGCCCGACGAACCGGCTGGAGCGTGAGAGCCTGGCGAGCCGGCTGAGGCATGGGAGCCTGACGATCCGGCTGAGTCCAGACGCCTGTTGATCCCGCTGAGGAAACCCGATGATCCGGTGGATTGTGACACGGGATGGGAAGCCACCGAGCCAACCGAGGCAATGAAACCTCTCGAGCCAGCCAGGGCATGAAAGCTCGACGGGCTGGCTTAGGCACCCCCGGTTCCATCGGCGGCAGAATCCACCCCCGACGTCACCGACAAAACAAAAAACAAACAAACAAAAAAACTCCTGGACAGGCTGGGCAGACAAGAACTGACGATCCAGCTGAGGCCCGACGTGGGATGGGCGCCATCCGAGCCAACCGGGGCAAGGAAACCTCTCGAGCCTGCTAGGGCGTGGAAGCCCGACGAGCAGGCTAGGCACCCCCGGTTCCATCGGTGGTGACCCAGAGCCGATGCCACTATACCAACCAGAACGCCAGTACTCCCCGATGCTTCGTGTGATGGCTTCTGCATTCTGTCACGATCTATCACAAGGATGACGCTGGAGAGACGAAGCAGGTACGGGGAGTAACATTTAATAAATAACGGACATGGAACGAGACATAAACAGATTAGCAAACAGAAAAACAATCAATGCAGAAGCGGGGAACAGAGCTGGGGAACTGACACATATAGGGGAGAAAATGAACAGGTGATAAGAGAGTCCAGGTGAGTCCAATAACGCTGATGCGCGTGACGAGAAAAGGCAGGTGTACGTGATGGATGGCAGGAGTGAGTGATGCAAGGCATTCTGGCGCCCTCAAGCGCCAGGGGGAGGGGAAGAGCGGGAGCAGACGTGACAAAAAGATGCTACGTTAGCACAATGTATAACCACTGATTTCAGCTCTAAATATGCACATTTCCAAACAAAACATAAGTGTATGTATAACCTGATGTTATAGGACTGTCATCTGATGAAGCTTATCAAGGTTAGTCAAAAATTATATATCTTGCTGGTTTATTCGCTATCGCTAACGTGCCTATTGCTATCGCTAACGTGCCTTGATGAATGAATGCGGTAGTGTGGTAGGCTATTGTAGTAAGCTAATATAATGCTATATTGTGTTTTCGCTGTAAAACACTTAAAAAATCGGAAATATTGGCTGGATTCACAAGATGTTTGTCTTTAATTTGCTGTACACCATCGATTTTTCAGAAATGTTTTATGATGAGTATTTAGGTATTTGACGTTGGTGTCTGTAATTACTCTGGCTGCTTCGGTTCCATTTCTGACGGTAGCTGTGATTGTAGTTGCAATGTAAGACTGATTTATACCTCAAATATGCACATTTTTCAAACAAAACATAGATTTATTGTATAACATGTTATAAGACTGTCATCTGATGAAGTTGTTTGTTGGTTAGTTTGGTTGGTTCTTGGTTAGTTAGGTTGGCTTTGTGCATGCTATCTGTGCTGTGAAAAATGTCTGTCCTTTTTTGTATTTGGTGGTGAGCTAACATAAATATATGTGGTGTTTTCGATGTAAAACATTTTAAATATCGGACATGTTGACTGGATTCACAAGATGTGTATCTTTCATTTGCTGTATTGGACTTGTTAATGTGTGAAAGTTAAATATTTCTAAAAAATATCTTTTGAATTTCGCGCTCTGCCTTTTCAGTGGAATGTGGGAGGAGTTCCGCTAGCAGAACGCCAGAGCCAGACAGGTTAAAAAACAGAAAAACAAGAAGTTGCTGAGCTAGGACGAATGTAGCTACAATGCTGTTATTTCTTACAGTTATGTCTGTCCAGACCTGACCTTTACTAAAAGGTATTATTTGCGTTACAGTTGGATAAATAAGCTGACTTACCTCATCTTAATAAACACTTACGACACTTAAACCTGTTATGGCTGCACGCTGAATATTGAAAAAAATGGAAAATGTGTGCACATTTTCAAACGGCCTCCTAAGAAACTTTTTATTTTCCAATATGCATATAGTTACTACTGTTGGATAGATAACAGTCTGTAGTTTCTAAAAAGGTTTGAATTGTTTCTCTAAGTCGAACAGAAATATTTTTACAGCCATTTTCCCAGCCGAATTGAGTTTCCCAAAATGCGATGTGTCTCTTTAAGACCTTCTCTATAAAAGGCCATTTGACTTGGGACCATATAAACACGTCAGAGGCGTTCGTCAGACTGTAATGCGGAAGTGAGAATTGAAAGGAGTCGAATATCTCGTCCCTGGACTGAATAACACAACTTCTTGTGAGACCTGCGCAGTTAAAATAAAAATCCGGGCGCGAAGGATAATTTGATCTCGGCTTCTGGAACAAGGTAGATAACGTTGAATATGATGCCTGACTACGATATTATTTGCTACATGTCACAAAATCATCCTAAAGTATGTTTTTTCAATATACTTTAATTATATTATTGCAATTTATTCTGGACTTTAGATGTGAAACGACGGAAGAATTTTTTGAAGAAACGCTTTCTGGCGCAGCAATGCTATCGTGCTAGCTAACCAAAGAGGGAAATAATTCGTTCTGGAACCCAACTAAAGACTCTACTGGACATTGGACCCCGTTACAACATTCTGATGGAGTACCAAGAAAGATAAGACCCAATTTGGGATGCTTTTTCATATATATGTCGAACTGTTGAATGCTAACTCTGCTAACTGTGCTAGGCTAGCGCTTGACTAGAATCAATGCTGCCTTATGCTAGCTTATGATGTTAGCTAATATAACGATATATTGTGTTTTCGCTGTAAAACACTTCAAAAATCGGAAATGTTGTCTGTATTCACAAGATATCTGTCTTTCATTAGTTATCCACCATATGTTTTTCTGAAATGTTTTATGAGGTGTAATTAGTAGCCGACGTTGGTGTATGTATTTTCTCTGGCTACTCCCGGCTGGATTCAGACTCAAGCTATGTATTAGCATTTTTGGGTAGCATCAATGTAAAACTGATTTATAGCTAAAATATGCACTTTTTATGAACAAAACATAGATTTATTGTGTAACGTTATATGACTGTCATCTGAGGTCGTTTTTTCTGGGCTCTTTAGGTTGGTTTTAGTTTATTTCGGTTGGTTGTGCATGCTACTTCAATCATAATTCATACTTCATAATCATAATTCATACGTGTCTGTCCACTTTTGTATTTGGTGGTGAGCTAACATAAATATATGTGGTGTTTTCTCTGTAAAACATTTAAAAAAATCGGACATGTTGGCTGGATTGACAAGATGTTTATCTTTCAAATGCTGTATTGGACTTGTTAATGTGTAAAAGTTAAATATTTAAAAAAAATAGATTTTGAATTTCGCGCCCTGCAGGGGTGTCATTTTCGGTCCGAGGTCGGGCTTGCACGCCAAACAGGTTAATATCATCGTATGCCTGTCAGTGAACTGTCATGGCTGTTTTCCTGTTCTTCCGGGGCTTTGTTTTGGCTTGACTTGGTGGATTAGAAACAACTACGCTGCTTTTTAATTAGGCGTGGTTATCCCTTGAAGTAAAATGACTGTCGTTAGGATGAAACAACCCAACCAAACAACGTTGGGGAAATTTGATTGTTAAGCAAAGGGCTTGACACTGCATGGATGTATGAGCCATAGAGTTAGTTAGATGACTCATCATATACAGTGGCAAGAAAAAGCATGTGAACCCTTTGGAATTATCTGGATTTCTGCATAAACTGGTCATACAATTAGATCTGATCTACATCTAAGTCACAACAACAGACAAACCCAGTCTGCGTAAACTAACAACACACAAATTCATATAGTTTTCTTTTCTCTATTGAATACATAATTTAAACATCCACAGTGTAGGTTGGGGAAAGTATGTGAACCCCTAGGCTAATGACCTCTCCAAAAGCTAATTGGAATCAGGATTCAGCTAACCTGGAGTACAATCAATCAGATGAGATTGGAGATGTTGGTTAGAGCTGCTTTGCCCTATAAAAACACTCACAAAATTTGAGTTTGCTATTCACAAGAAGTTTTGCCTGATGTGAATCATGCCTCTAACAAAAGAGATCTCAGAAGACCCAAGATAAAAAATTGTTGACTTGCATAAAGCTGGAAAGGGTTACAAAAGTAACTCTAAAAGCCTTGATATTCATCAATCCACGGTAAGACAAATTGTCTATAAATGGAGAAAGTTCAGCACTGTTGCTACTCTCCCAAGGAGTGTCCGTCCTGCAAAGATGACTGCAAGAGCACAGCACAGAATGCTCAGTGAGGTTAAGAAGAATCTTAGAGTGTTAGCTAAAGACTTAAAGAAATCTCTTGAACATGCTTGTCACAATGGCGTGTATAAGTGGCAGTGGAAGTCAGGCGCAGGAGAGTCAAATAGAGTGTAGAATGGAGTACTTTAATAAAGTCCCAGTAATCTGCTCCATAACACTCACGGGAAAAAAAACATAAAACAAATCTGGGTAAGAAGACCCATCGCACACCTATACACAAAACACAACACTTGACAATGAACAATCTCTGACAAACACATGAAGGGAAACAGAGGGTTAAATACACAACAGGTAATGAATGGGATTGACAACAGGTGTGTGGAAAGACAAGACAAAACCAATGGAAAATGAAAAATGGATCGATGATGGCTAGAAGACCGGTGAAGTCGACCGCCGAACACCGCCCGGACAAGGAGAGGCAACGACTTCGGCAGAAGTCGTGACATTACCCCCCCCCTGACGCGCGGCTCCAGCAGCGCGTCGACACCGGCCTCGGGGACGACCCGGAGGGCGAGGTGCAGGGCGATCCGGATGGAGGCGGTGGAATTCTTTTAACATGGAAGGATCTAAAACGTCCTCCACCGGAACCCAGCATCTCTCCTCCGGCCCGTACCCCTCCCAGTCCACGAGGTACTGAAGGCCCCTCGCCCGACGTCTCGAATCCAAAATGGATCGAATAGCGTACGCCGGGACCCCCTCGATGTCTAGAGGAGGCGGAGGAACTTCACGCACTTCAGCCTCCTGGAGCGGGCCAGCCACCACCGGCCTGAGGAGAGACACATGGAACGAGGGGTTTATACGGTAATTAGTGGGCAGTTGTAATCTATAACATACCTTGTTCACTCTCCTCAGGACTTTAAACGGCCCCACAAACCGCGGACACAGCTTCCGGCAGAGCAGGCGGAGGGGCAGGTTTCGGGTCGAGAGCCAGACCCTGTCCCCTGGTACGAACACCGGGGCCTCACTGCGGCGACGGTCTGCGCCAATTTTCTGGCGCCTTATGGCACGCTGAAGGTGGACGTGGGCTGCCTCCCAAGTTTCCTCAGCGTGCCGAAACCAATTGTCCACCGCAGGAGCTTCGGTCTGACTCTGATGCCAAGGAGCCAGAACCGGCTGATACCCTAATACACATTGGAAAGGGGTAAGGTTAGTGGAGGAGTGACGTAGCGAGTTCTGGGCTATCTCTGCCCAGGGCACGAACTTCGCCCACTCCCCTGGCCGGTCCTGGCAATAGGACCGCAGAAACCTGCCCACATCCTGGTTAACTCTCTCCACCTGCCCATTACTCTCGGGGTGAAAACCTGAGGTAAGACTAACCGAGATCCCCAGACGTTCCATGAACGCCTTCCAGACCCTTGACGTGAACTGGGGACCCCGATCAGACACTATATCCTCAGGCACCCCATAATGCCGGAAAACATGTGTAAACAGAGCCTCCGCAGTTTGTAAGGCCGTAGGGAGACCGGGCAAAGGGAGAAGACGACAGGACTTAGAGAACCGATCCACAACGACCAGGATCGTGGTGTAACCCTGTGAAGGTGGAAGATCAGTCACAAAATCCACTGACAGGTGCGACCACGGCCGTTGAGGAACGGGTAAAGGTAAAAGCTTACCTCTAGGCAGGTGTCTAGGAGCCTTGCACTGGGCGCACACCGAACAGGAGGAAACATAAATCCTCACGTCCTTAGCTAAAGTGGGCCACCAGTACCTCCCATCAAGACAGCGCATCGTCCGACCTATCCCAGGATGACCAGAGGAGGGTGATGTGTGAGCCCAATAGATCAATCGGTCGCGGACAGCAGACGGAACGTACAGACGACCAGCTGGACACTCAGGAGGAGAGGGCTCTGCACGTGACGCCCGCTCAATGTCCGCGTCCAGCTCCCACACTACTGGCGCCACCAAACACGACTCTGGGAGTATGGGAGTGGGATCCATGGGTCGCTCCTCTGTGTCATACAGCCGAGACAATGCGTCTGCCTTGACGTTCTGGGAGCCTGGTCTGTAAGTAAGCGTAAACACAAAACGAGTGAAAAACATGGCCCACCTTGCCTGGCGAGGATTTAGTCTCTTCGCCTGCCGGATGTACTCCAGATTGCGGTGGTCAGTCCAGATGAGAAAAGGGTGATTAGCCCCCTCAAGCCAATGCCTCCACACCTTCAAGGCTTTTACGACAGCTAACAGCTCTCGGTCCCCCACATCATAGTTACGCTCCGCCGGGCTGAGCTTCTTCGAAAAGAAAGCACAGGGGCGAAGCTTCGGTGGCACACCCGAACGCTGAGAGAGCACTGCTCCTATCCCAGCTTCGGATGCGTCCACCTCTACTATGAATGGCAAAGAGGGATCCGGATGAGCCAACACAGGCGCCGAGGTAAACAGAGCCTTCAGTTTACCAAAAGCCCTATTCGCCTCGGCCGACCACTGCAAGCGCACCGGTCCCCCCTTTAGCAGTGAGGTAATGGGAGCTGCAACCTGACCAAAACCCCGGATAAATCTCCGGTAGTAATTGGCAAACCCTAAAAAACGCTGCACCTCCTTTACCGTGGTTGGAGTCGGCCAATTACGCACGGCTGTAATGCGGTCGCTCTCCATCTCCACTCCTGAAGTGGAAATCTGATGCCCTAGGAAGGAGATGGATTGTTGGAAGAACAAGCATTTCTCAGCCTTGACATATAAATCATGCTCCAACAGGCGACCAAGCACCTTGCGCACCAAGGACACATGCTCAGCGCGTGTAGCAGAGTATATCAAAATATCATCGATATACACCACTACACCCTGCCCGTTCAGGTCCCTGAAGATCTCATCTACAAACGATTGGAAGACTGGAACCCATATGGCATGACCAGGTACTCATAATGACCTGAGGTGGTGCTAAATGCCGTCTTCCACTCATCACCCCTCCTAATACGCACCAGATTGTACGCACTCCTGAGATCCAATTTTGTGAAGAAGCGGGCCCCGCGCATTGACTCCATTACTGTATTTATCAAGGGTAGCGGGTAACTATATTTTACCGTGATTTTATTAAGGTCTCGATAATCAATGCACGGGCGTAAACCGCCATCCTTCTTCTTCACAAAAAAGAAACTCGAAGAGGCGGGTGAAATGGATGGCTTAATGAACCCCTGACGCAGGGATTCAGAGATATAATTATCCATAGCCACTGTCTCCGCTTGCGACAGAGGATACACATGACTCCTGGGATATGCAGCGTCTACCAGGAGATCTATCGCACAATCCCCCTGTCGATGGGGTGGTAATTGAGTCGCCTTCTTTTTACAGAAGGCGAGTGCCAAATCGGCATATTCTGGGGGAATGCGCACGGTGGAAACCTGGTCTGGACTTTCCACCGTAGTAGCACCAACGGAAACCCCTACACACCTACCTGAGCACTCTCGCGACCACCCCGTGAGAGCCCTCTGTGGCCAAGAAACAGTGGGATTATGAGTAGTTAACCAGGGTAGGCCTAGCACCACAGAATACGCAGGGGAATCAATAAGGAAAAGACTAATCTTCTCCTTGTGACCCTCCTGCGTTATCATAGACAAAGGTGCGGTGACCTCCCTGATAAACCCTGACCCTATTGGTCGACTATCTAAGGCATGAATAGGGAAAGGCATATCCACAGAAACAATAGGAATCCCTAAACTATGAGCTAAATTTTTATTAATGAAATTCCCAGCCGCGCCTGAATCTACTAGCGCCTTATACTGGGAATGCAAGGAAAAATCCGGAAAAGTGACAGAGACAAACATAAGTGCAGCAGAGGGCTCTGGATGAGTATGGTGCCTACTCACCTGGGGTGATGCCAAAGTGCCCTGCCTGCCTTCTCTATTCCCAGAGGAACCAACCCGGCACCGATCAGCAGTGTGATCTCTGCGATCATAGATGGTGCTCGAGTGGGTACCCCCTCCGGTCTCCCTGCGCACCATCCCTCCCAATTCCATAGATTCGGGAGAGAGAGTGCGGGAGGATGGAACAACCAGACCCCGATCTAGACGTCCCCGAGTAGCCAGCATGTTGTCCAGCCTGATGGACATATCCACCAGTTGGTCGAAGTTGAGGGTGGTGTCTCTACAGGCCAGCTCCCGACGAACGTCCTCGCGTAGACTACAGCGGTACTGGTCGATCAGGGCCCTGTCGCTCCATCCAGCGCCGGCAGCCAAGGTCCTAAACTCCAAAGCAAACTCCTGGGCACTCCTCGTCTCCTGCCTCAGATGATAGAGGAGCTCACCCGCCGTTTTTCCTTCGGGAGGATGGTCGAATACTCTCCTAAAATAAAGGGTGAACTCCTCAAAATGGTCCAACACTGCATTCTCCTCTCTATACACAGCGCTGGCCCACTCCCGGGCTTTCCCGGTGAGGCATGAGACAAGGGCGGAACTCTTCTCCCGGTCGGATGGTACTGGGGAGACCGTGGCCAGATATAAGTTCAGTTTAAGGAGGAAACCCTGGCAGCCTGCAGTATCACCGTTGTAACCCGTGGGTAGGGGTAAACTGATTTTGTTAGGTTCAGGTGGGGAAAACGCGTTAAAGGTAAATCCCCGTTGTGGCAGTGGAGGCGCTGGAGAAACTCCCTGTCTCTCCCAGCGATCCATATTCTGGACAATGCGATCCATGAGGGCGCTCAAACAGTCAATCTCCTTTGCTTGGTCTATAACGCGCTTTTCCACCTCCATGGGCGTCGTGTCCTCTCCTGCTGACTTCATATTTTAAGGTCAGAGATTCTGTCACAATGGCGTGTATAAGTGGCAGTGGAAGTCAGGCGCAGGAGAGTCAAATAGAGTGTAGAATGGAGTACTTTAATAAAGTCCCAGTAATCTGCTCCATAACACTCACGGGAAAAAAAACATAAAACAAATCTGGGTAAGAAGACCCATCGCACACCTATACACAAAACACAACACTTGACAATGAACAATCTCTGACAAACACATGAAGGGAAACAGAGGGTTAAATACACAACAGGTAATGAATGGGATTGACAACAGGTGTGTGGAAAGACAAGACAAAACCAATGGAAAATGAAAAATGGATCGATGATGGCTAGAAGACCGGTGAAGTCGACCGCCGAACACCGCCCGGACAAGGAGAGGCAACGACTTCGGCAGATGTCGTGACAATGCTAACATCTCTGTTTACGAGTCTACTATACGTAAAACACTAAACAAGAATGGTGTTCATGGAAGAAGCCCCTGCTGTCCAAAAAAAAACATTGCTGCACATCTGAAGTTCGCAAAAGAGCATCTGGATGTTCCACAGCGCTACTGACAAAATATTCTGTGGACAGATTAAACTACAGTTGAGTTGTTCAGAAGGAACACACACCACTACTGTATGTGTGGGAAAAAAAGGCACAAAACACCAACATCAAAACCTCATCCCAACTGTAAAGTATGGTGGAGGGAGCATCATGGTTTGGGGCTGCTTTGCTGCCTCAGGGCCTGGACAGCTTGCTATCATCGACAGAAAAATGAATTCCCAAGTTTATCAAGACGTTTTGCAGGAGAATGTAAGGCTATCTGTCCGCCATTGAAGCTCAACAGAACTTGTGTGATGCAACCGGACAACGACCCAAAACACAGAAGTAAATCAACAACAGAATGGCTTCAAAAGAAGAAAATACGCCTTCTGGAGTGGCCCATTCAGAGTCCTGTCCTCAACCCGATTGAGATGCTGTGGCATGACCTCGAGAGAGCAGTTCACACCAGGCATCCCAATAATATTGCTGAACTGAAACAGTTTTGTAAAGAGGAATGGTCCAAAATTCCTCGTGACCTGAAAATGTTTGGTTGAGGTTATTGCTGCCAATGTAGGGTCAACCTGTTATTAAAACCAAGGGTTCACATACTTTTTCCAACCTGCACAGTGAATGTTTACACGGTGTGTTAAATAAAGACATGAAAACGTATAATTGTGTGTGTGTGTGTGTTATTCGTTTAAGCAGACTGAGTTTGTCTATTGTTGTGACTTAGATGAAGATCAGATCAAATTTTATGACCAATTTATGCAGAAGTCCAGGTAATTACAAAGGGTTCACGTCCTTTTTCTTGCCACTGTAACATGTTTGGGTCCTCTAACTAACTTTATGGTATGAGCCATTTCAACTCTGTAGGCCTGTGGTCTCAGTCTGGAATGAGCACTGTGAGGGTGGTGGGTGGAGGGACTCATTCGGTGTTGACTCCAAGTTAGAACCGCACATCTGCCACAAAGTTGGAGTGAAAAAGGAGAAATTAACAATATACATGATCAGAAAACATTGTCCGTGCAATGAGTACATTACATGTTTTAGGAAACAGAAGCAGTCTTTCCCAATGCATCGTAAAAGTGTGAGATTAGAAAAGGAAGACTACTAAAATAACACAACACTGCATTGTTATTGATGAACTTGTAATTAATTAAACTGCAGAAAAATGTGTTGTGGAACATTACGTTAACATTCAGGCCCTTCCAGTTTTTTATATAGCAGAGTCTAAAAGAGGTTTTCCGCCTCCCTCATCTTCTTTGTTAGTCCTGTCTCCAGCTTCTAGACAGGTGTGACGGCCTATGAGCCTGAATTGGATTGCACTGTATCCGTGTGAATAGCAAGGTGGTGGAAAAAAAGAGTATTGCTCAAAGCCCATTTCCCATCTGTCCTGATGATCCGTTTACTTGCTGAGTCTCTGGGATGAATTCAGATCTCCTGAGCACAAAATGAAGAGTTTCCCAGCTTCCAAATTCAGAGGTAAGCAAAGTTTAAGCTACAGTACCAAACTAATGCCAGTTTGATTAAATGGTTGAGGACACAAACAGCAGGGGTGGGTTTCTGATCCCTGCAACGGTGCAACTATAGTTCTCTGGTTTACACTGGGATCTGTCATTATACTCCCATGACACTATGAACTATGAAGAGCATCTTCGAGAGAAACACCCAACACTGTCTGCAATAAGTTATTAAGACTGTAAATACTATACTTTCATAACAAACAAATATTTTAATCACAGTAGGGTAATTATAGTGTGTGTAGACGTTTTGGGGCTATGGTGAAGCATAACTTTATGTCTTTGTCACAGATCTATTCCACAGTTTATTTTCTGAAATGGAACACAGACTGTAAATAACGTGTGTTTACCACTACTAAAAGAAAGCTTATTTGTTTGAGATTATAAACACAAATCATAGCGATGGCAATTCAAGTCCAATAAGGCCTATCTTAATCACCCATTGACTTAAACAGTTCACTCAAAGAGTCCAAAAGTGGTGCCATACAGTATTGAACAGGGTTAAATAAACAAACAAAGATAGATTGACTGTATCATTTAGGAGAATAACAATTCTGTCCATTGGAAAAATAACAATATTTCTCACGACATTCGTCTTCTTGCATATTAATTCTTATCAGTGCGGTGAATAATCCTGCTCTTTCTGAAGAAGAGAGACAGACAGCCCCACTTTGAGCTGTCATAGTAATTAACTGTCTTCACTCAACAATGGGCTTGTATCTCTCAAAGAGGATGCTTATTAACGCATAGACATTATGTGAGATTGAAGTGCATGGATCTCTTAGGGACCACAGAAGCAACTGTAAAGTGTTTTAGCCTATTGTTTATGTTTTGCATTGTTGTATGGTACCGTGGTGCCAGGCAACCAACCTATAGGCTGTTTAATTTCTGCTGGGCTAAGCACAGAGATAAGACAAGGCCTGTGCCCCCCTGGTTTAAATCTGTCTGGCATGGCATGGCTCTCCCTCCCTCCCATTCATTACCCATGGGGCACACACATACACACCTCATTAACAACAGTGACCCTTGGCTATGCATGTGCGAGATTCACCGCCCTAGCACATAACAAGCACATTGCTGTGATGTTAGGATGAGGCCCACCTCATGGTTAGGGTCTTTTCTCCTAACATTCCAATAACATTGTAAAAATGTGACTAGGTTCATGACCCTGGGGGAAAATGGAGGAAAAAAATCACACAAAAAGGGGTCCAAATGGAACAGGTAATGGAGATAAAGTAATATATATGTGAATAGAAGCAACTTACATATAAATAGTTATATGTTGAATACATATAAAGTAACCAATGCTTAATCCTGAGTTTTAACCGAATAGGCTGATCCACGGTGTGTACATCAAGGTTGCTTACACGCCTATGTAGAAAATGAAATGTAGGGTGACATCGACCTAGTTTTGTTTGCATTGAATACCCATATCCTTGCTCTTTTTCTTCTTTAGCTTCCCCTTTTCTCTCTCTCTTTCTGTCATGCAGGGCTAGGTCAGGTCAGAGGCGATGTGGTTCAGGCAGGTTGAGGCCGACGGGCCTGGCGAGAAACAACCTGGAACAAAAGACAAAGTGTTGAAGCTCTGTCACTTGCTCCAAACATTCACCTTCACCCCTCAAGGCCTCAGCTCCCTCTGCAACACACACACACACACAAAATACCCTGTGGGGACGCTTCAATGGAGGCCTCTGAACGACGAATCACCGAGGTCTCGCCTGTGAAAAGTTTTGATCTCGTCAAGGGAAGTCCCAGTGGGACCTCGTTGGTGAGCTCTAATGCAGGGAGAAAACGGTGGAAAAGGGTGGAACGCACCTCAGTTTTCCTAGGACAAAGTCTAAAGGGACAAAGAGTCTCAAAGGAACGATAACCTTCACGATCGGTTTCAAAGGTTCCACGGTGACCAAACATTTGAACTGAAATCTGTGGAAAGAGTTCTATCTGTGACATCAGCACACAGAAGATTTAGGAATAGCAATACATATGCATGGTTAGATTCATTGGGCTAAATATTCTCAGTACTGAGAGGCTGAAGGGTATTTACAGTTTCATATATTTTCAATCAAGTAATACATATGCTAATCAAAACAATATGCTATGAAATTAGATGAAAGAGTATTATTTTCAGAGAGCCTCTCATATACTGATGAGAGAAGGCAATCCTATGTATTGAGTTTTGCAGATAAGACTTGGAGAAACGTTGGCACAGGCCTGCTACTCATGTCAATTCATTTCGAAAGCGACATGGGAGACCAGGGGTTTGGTCTTGAGAAGAAGAAGTAAAAAGAGTTTGTTGTTTCACCGCCTTTGACTAAGGTCATACCAAATTAACAGTCTTTCTACTGCATAAAAATAGCACACCATTAATTTTTTTCTCTCCTAAATCTTAAAGGTTGACCTGATTTTTAATGTTACACTACGTGAAGAAATTAAAGAGGAGAGGAAGAAAAAAAGACATTCCGATAAGCAGCCTGCCTGCCTGAACTAATTTTAGCACTGTCGTCTGCACAGGTTTTCATATGGGATCTACAAACCCTGAGATACTTTGGGTTCTGGCATGGAAACAATTAACAAAAATCAAAAGCCCCCAAAAATAACTAGAGGGTTTCTCAATTGTTTGAATTAAAATGTTAAATGGCCTTTTTTTCATTATGTTTGCAGAGATTTGACAACTTGGTGGTCAACCAATACTGCAATCCCTAGGATTGTAATCAATTTTCAGGTGATAAAGCCATAGCTAACAGTAGGGGGGATAAATAGTTTAATTGTCACCACATTTGTTAGCTAACAGGCTTAGCTCTGCCTCAGTACTATGCTCAGTATTCAGTATTTAAATAGATACTAATTATTTCCAGTTGAAGGTCTTAAGATTTGTCAACTCTTGTGCAACACAATGATAAAACACGGCTTCTTTCATAACCTAATCATTACAAGTACATTAGATGAGCATAACAAGCTAAGAGGTTATGACTTTATTAACATGTGTACCCACTAGTAAAGAGGTCTGGCATTAGCCAAAGACAGATTATGTCTTCAAATCAAGCCAGAACTGACGATCGAGTCCCCCTAAACACAGTCAATTATGAAATGTTCATTAGGGTTCTTTTGTGCTGTGTATTTGTTATTGTTAGCTTGATAACATGGAACACTGACTTTGGATTGACAAGGATTTACAGTGGTGGATTGTATACAGAGTACAAGCCCATCCCATTCCAAAGACCATGAATACCAATTGGAAAGAGTCTACTGAAAAGAATTACTGCAGTTAAATGGTAATTTTCTCTAAAACAAGGGAGAAAAGCGAGATATGTACAGCAGAAGAATGATGGGCACCACTCACATAATAATATGCTAATCAGCCTCTGAAATACTGATGAACTTTTGAATCGCAAAGGATAAAATGACAACTTGAAAGCCGCAATATTATTATAATAATTGAGTGTTTTCATGTTTCAGTAATACTTATTTAAAAAAGAAAAAAGTTGAGAATTACGTAAGTAATTAGAAGTGTCTGCCTAAGATTGTTGACATTATAGAACACATGGTATCTAGGCTAATGTAGGCCGTCTACATGTGATTGGAAGGTCACTACATCTGGAGCTACCTCATAAGGAAAACATCTCCAAGGTTATTTTGCGTAGGCTACTGTACTTACACTGGAAAGGAAAAGGTGGAGCGAAAGAATTGACTGGCTATCCTTCCGCTAGAGGAGTAGGGGTATGCAAAAGAAGTCCTGAGGTATTTGGAATGAAAGTCAAAGGGAGTCTACCACATTTTGCTAAAACCAGACCCAAAAATGCCGGCGTTACACTTAGCAAAACGAACAAGTAACACAACTGCCCAAAAACAATATCATACACAATGATTTGAATTTTTGAATCTCTGCAGTCTACTATTCTTTCGCACATGAACAACTATAATCAGACAAGATGCCTGTCCCGAACTCTGTTTCCCTGATAGCCGATCAAAGTATAATTTATTGCTCTTCAGCTTTAACAAAGTATCTCGCTTTTCCTCCATCGACCAGCCAACATATCATGGCAATTAAAGAACAAAGGAAAGGGTTACCCCCCCCCTCCCCCAAAAAATACTCTACAGTATGATGAATGCTATTAATAAAATGCACCTCTAGTCCCTTCCAATGTGAAAGGCGAACCTATGAGTCTTTGAAGCTCCTCGGTCTTCCTAACTTAACCCAGTCCCTGCTCGTCTGTAGCTCTGCAAGGCCCTTTAATGTGGTGAGCCCACAAGCCGTTCCTACTGCCACACAATCACGTCACTGTACATCTTCAGAATAGGGATTATTTCCACTTCCTGGTCCGTTTGAGCTTCAATCAAAAGGCCCAGGACCCACGTACAAAAGAAAAAGTAAAGTAGTCCATAAACTGAAACCAGATGAAGCTTCTCTATTTTTACCTTTTCCTGCCAAGAATAGTCTGAGACATCCTGTATGGTTAAGGTTGAGACCCAGTGACTTAAGAACTCAATTGACTGAGGTTCGCTGAAGGAACAAAGACTTTTGGTGAAGGAACGAATTTCCTATCCAGGTGCTTTTGTACTCTATCGAATGTATTTTGATCTTGATCTTTGGCCTTGCTAAAAAATAATCCTAGAAGTTGCACATTTACTTCAATGTGGCTGGACTTCATCTTATCAAGCATTCTGATGATCATTTTTTTATGATATAGAATAACAGGTGCAAGAGGAAAACCCTTATCACACACCCTCATCTGAGATGTAAGACTTTTCAGAATGTTTTGTTGTCAGGTGTGAAATAACTTAATTGGGTACTGGGTATTTCAGAGTTCTATTCCCCGCCAAACGCTGCAAATTCCGTAGTGATTTGCTGCTCATTAAGGAGTGTCCCCCTCGGGCAACAGTTCTACACCTGTGACCATTCAAAAATGGCTCGCACAAACTACGTACAATCAGTAACTACCGTACTCTAAATAGGAAACGGATAACAAATATAACTAGAGATACCTATCAGCTCCTATGGTTATAATCAGATTAAGACATAAAGAGGTTGTACAAAATGAGTTTTACGCTGAGACAAGAAAGAGAATCCAAATGAGTTTGCTATTGCAAAATGTATAGCACTTGCTTTGTCGTTGTACTATGGGTTTCTATGGGAGTACAATTCAAATCAAATCAAATATTCTGTTTCCTAACTACTCTCAGATCCATACGCATTCAGAACCGGAAATTGAGATTAATGAATTGTATTTAATTCTAACCTTTTTTATAAGTCAAGAGTTCTGCTGGGTTATCTCTAATTTAAAACTGGAGCTGTACCAGCCATTAACGCCCCCCGATCCTTATTAAAGACATTTCAGGGCATGCCATAGCCACAAGGCATGGTTTAAATATATATCATTTAGTGTCATTTCGAAAGGAAGGTTTTAGAGAGAACTATTGTTACTCTAATTCCGTCCTTGCTTCTATGTGTTTTAAAAAACGAAGACATCATTTTAACTGGATCCGTTTACAAAGACAATGTATTTGAATGTGATGCTTTTGGAGAATGTATTGATATTACACAATTAACGGAAATCCTGAAATTGTATCAAATTGGTACTGCTTCTAATGATTGCTAGTCGACATTCTGTGTAACAGTCCATACGGTGAAGGAACAGTGTAAATGTTTTGTCTTGTGTTGTGTGTTGTGTGTTTAGAACTGTGCTAATTTGAGGGCCATAGGATGTGACAGTAGCCTGGGAATCTAAGCCAGCTGGAGAACCAACCATCCAGCCATCCAGCCATCCGGCCATCCAACCATCCAGCCATCCAACCATCCAGCCTCACTGTTTCCTTAGCTAGCCAGACAACATGTGGTTACCAAAAAGAATCACATCAAAACACCGAACAAATCAAACTACACCAAAGACTAACAAAACAACTCATTTGCACACAAAGGAAAAGTGAATTAAATATGGCCTTCCTCTGAAATGACTCTTGTAAACAAGGAGCTGTGCTAAGATGATACAGCTGGATATGCACTCTATAAGCAACGGTAATCATCACTCACTGTTTTCCTCCGCAGCCAGCCGGTATCCCTCTCTCCCTCTACCAAACAGTCTTAGGATTCCAAAACAGACCAAACAAGGACGGAACACAAGTTCAGTTGGTAGGCTAAATTAAGTTGGCTTAACTTATGAAAAGGGCATGTATCCCTCTATTTCACCTTACGGTAGATTACATAAAATAAAATAGATAATGGGACACTACGACATCTATTCTTTACTATGGAAATGACTGTTTTGTCGGCCATGGCTCTATTTCTGTAGCTAATCTCTGGTTATTCCAATGTGCCAGGTGTTCACTGGGGGAAAGAAATGCATGAGTTTACTGGCCATCCTTGAATTCATGATGTCCCAATAAAGAAGACTGTTCCCTCCCAGTCAAGTTAGTACCTCCATACACTGTGTCGCCACCATTGGCAATTACGACTTATGGTGATCAACAACAAGAGACGCTGCTCAAACTTTCCTTTTCAAAATATTGTGCTCTAACTCCAAACTTGGAATAGAAACCCGGAATAGTAACCCACAAAACAGTTGTCATGCCCCTAAAGTGAGACAAAAATAAGAGTTGATCTCCTTTCACTATGTTCAAAGTCTTCTTAACGTCTTGCTTGAATGACTGGGAAAATATCCACAAACACTGGAAACCATTCAAAATGGAATAATATTCCTTTTTCCAAGAAAAAAAGGAGAGAAAAAGATTATCATATGCAAAGTGTTTTAATGTCTTTATATTCATGTTATAGAATTTAAACTACTTCATCTTCTCCTCAATTCCCCGGGGAACGTTCTCACCAAGTTTTCAGTCGCACATTTTTGTGGTGACTTTAATTCAACTTGGCACATATTTCTTAGAATACAGTGAGGCTCTGGGGAAAACATAAATGTGGTCTCACTTGTTAGTGGAGGTTTTGTGCTAAAAAAGAATCAGACAATGGCTGAGGGAAAGGCCCGCCGTACGTCTTGCGAGGTATTGACACAGGAGCTATCGCAGAACAAAGTGGATCCGTGAGAAAGGAGAGAGAGAGAGAGAGAGAGAGAGAGAGAGAGAGAGAGAGAGAGAGAGAGAGAGAGAGAGAGAGAGAAAGAAAAGATTATCTTAATTATCATTCAGAAGCCGCTTAGAGCAGCACCTGTGCATGAATAATATCATTTATAGGCACATTGAGATGTGCATAATTCCCCTTAAATCACACACATTAACAGTATAACAAGGGATGAACAAGTCTGGCTCTCTCGCAGGCTCAACTCGGAGCGAGGGGTAGTCATTGTCAGCCCCTCACCTCCTCAATAAGAATGTAGTTCTTTATTCAAAGGTGCTGGCTTTCTTTTCATTCCAACATTTGACTACTCAATGTCGTCCGGTGGAAAGGTCTTATTAGGCTGCATATGCCCAATTTCATATTTCGTTTTGGAGTTTCAGTTTCTCAGCACATGAAATAACTACGAGTGTGTTTGAGATTGTATGGCTTCAACCTGGATTAACTTCAAGAGGTTACGGTGAGTTCTACACGTGCCATTGTCTAGGTGTGAGAGCCATTTCATTTGATAAACAGTATAAGCGAATGACTCAGATATTCCCGTGTCACACATCACCAAACCATACAGGATCATTTGGTGTATTACAATAAGCTTAGGTATACAAACCTTTCGGTGAAAAAAGGGGAATACTCATGCTGTGCAAGACCTTGATAAATGCCAAATAAAGCATGGAACAAGATTATCCGAATAACCTTCCCTACAAACTGTGTAACATGTCTGTCTTCCCAATAATGCATACGAAATTCCATGACACAAGAAGACCTTGGAGGAGCATTTATTGTACAAATATTCAGTAAGGGTTAGGATACACACAGAATCTGCAGGCCTGTTTAACACAAAGCTCATGGGGGCATAGGGAGCAGTACAGACGGTGCAAGGCATGCATCGACAGATATAGGAAGGAAGGAGAGATTAGCGAGTTCAATATTCACATGTACAGGGTTGCAGATATAATTACAGGGTACAGTGAAATGATTGTGCTCCGAGCTCCAACAATGCCGGACAAAGTGAAATAAAACAAGACAAATAGATAATAATAACTTTTGAAATAATAATACATATATACGGTACAGCATGAAAGTAGAGTAGATCAGCACACCGAAATGTCAAGTATTCACCCACTGCAGACCACAACCCGCGCTGTCAAAAGTTCAGTGTAATAAGGGAAGCCTTTGTGTGGTATTAAAATCCAACAGGCCTCCATTTGAGTGGAATACTTCAGGCTGAACAATGCCAACAGAGATATGGAATTTGCCTCCATACATCATTAGCCTGCTGACCGTCCACTACAGTGGAATCCATGCAGTGTGCGTGTGTGCGTGTGTGCGCGTGTGCGCGTGTGCGCGTGTGCGCGTGTGCGCGTGTGCGCGTGTGCGCGTGTGCGCGTGTGCGCGTGTGCGCGTGTGCGCGTGTGCGTGTGTGCGCGTGTGCGTGTGTGTGTGTGTGTGTGTGTGCAAAACCTACATGTTAATGACGCTATTAATGTCATTTATAGGAAGTGAGAAGATCAAGTTTTTAACAAAGGATTAACCTCAAGGTTGAACTGTAGCATCTCTCTACCCCTCTCAATGAAGCCTGTTCTAAATAACCATGGGTTCTTACGGCTGCTTATAGCAAGCGGTCATATAATTAAAGGAGCTACATGTATAATTTTTTGTTGTAATTTCAGAAAATGTCCATAATATATCTGCAGTATATATTCTACAATGCAGACATTCTATTTGACACAAAAAAAAGTCAGACCGGCTTCTGTTGCACCCTTCTTATCTTACATCGGCATCACTACGGAAATCCAGACGAAATCAGTTCGTATGAATATTCTGATGTTATGAAATATATTTGAACTCTGCTTTATTTTTCTCCCCACTGTTTGATTTCTATAACATATTGCATCACAATAAATTATTCATGTCAATTAGCTTTTCATCTTCGAAGATACAAACTCATGTGATCCTTTCAACAGCTATTTATTTCATAGCGGCACAGAGCTCTCCCTAGAAGCATACTACTATCGCCTGAGGACATACCTCTTAAATAAAAGCATCAGATCTTTGCATACCTACGATTTACATATTAAAGGAATGGGAGATGAATGTTGGAAGAATTGGGCATAGCAGTCTAATCATTGCCTACCTCTGACTGGAATTCTAAATTCTCCCTTCTGAGACATAACAGAAAGAAAATTAAGAGGATCTTTCAAGTTCATTATTCTCGAGACTATTCGAGTGCTCAGCACACTTTTACTCGGAGCGATCAGACTTGGTTGGTTGTACGGTGCTCCGATTCTATTTCTGACAACTCAATTCTCAGAATTCATGGATAGCCTGTATCCTATCAACATGGAGCGAGTGTCGTTGTCTTGCAGAAAGACTGTTGTTCTGACCAATTGAAGATGCTTTGGACATGTACCAGATTCACTTTCTGTACTGTATATACGTACACTGAGCGTACAAAACATTAGGAACTCTGCTCTTACCACGACAGACTGACCAGGTGAACCCAGGTGAAAGCTATGATCCACTTCAATCAGTGTAAATGAAGGGGGTTAAAGAAGGTTTTTTTATCACCATGAAGATAATACCTTTGACAAGATAGAAAAGATAACCATTTATGAAGTACTACGATACCACCTATGACCAGAGTTAAAGTATAAAATATAAATATCATCCACTAGTCATTGTAAGGTCATTATAATAGAAACTGCCCTTGCAAATATAACCTATGCAGATAGAAGGTCCAGCGAGATGGCATGAACCAAACGTATCACCCTTATCAAGCTGGCACACCATTGACTCATGTGCCCTATGGGTATGCATGCCCTGTATATGGGCAGACAGGAAACAAGGTTGCCTGACCATGGCTCCAATGGGTCAACGGCGTCATGGCATCACTGCCATACCACGTATCGTCACTTTGACCAGTCCTGAGTCTGACCCACTTGTCTGCCCGATCCACCCATCCACACGGGGAAGTGCGGCCCTCCACTACGTCATCCCCAATTGGGCCTGACACTACAGAGGTCAACAGTGATGCAATCTCACCACAGGGCTAATTAGGATATGCCTTCGTAGGACACCAGAGGAAGTAGATGAAGTATCCCCCCATTAAAGTCCCTCTCCGGGGAGACAGCAGATTGAAGCTCCACTGATCACTTAAATGAAGGAAGGAGGAGACACTCAACTCAACAAACTTCATTCCTGTCCACTCACTGGCTAACTTCCGCTTGAAAGACGTCAGCAACACAAGCAGTACCCCGGAGAGATAGTGTGTGCGTGATTGGACTCAACAGTTACATGTCAACATTATGAGCATGACAAAATGGTGCATCTAATCAAGCAACATTACTCGTTGAAAATATAGAATGCCGTGTTGCTATAAATCCACATGATGTGGATAGTTCACCAGCAAATATCCAAAAGCAGCATTGTCTCTCTATTCCGCTGTAGTCCCTCCGGTGGAAGTTATCATGTTTCAATTGAATGTGCATGTCTCAGAGACAGCAGGAACACAAGTGTGCGCTGTTGTCTTGACTGTGTAAACGTATTCATTTTGAAGGCAGAGGGCTGTGGAGCATCACCCGCCTATGGATGGATCCCATTAAAAGTGTTCCCTGGAAGGTCATGTCTCATATTACACACGGGACAGACATGGAGAGTTACAGTAAGACCGGCTTTGTTACACACAGAACAATCTCAGCTCCCACAGCGGTACAGCCTGGTCCCTGCAGATAGCTAGCGGCTGCCATGGTGGGCCACACCACCCACTTCGCTCTGGTATCCCCCTCGGCACAGCACAAACACGGCACAAACACAGCACAGAGGCACTTCGCAACGTTCTTCTCATTCGACTCAACTCCAGTCTTAACAGACACAAGCAACTTCTTTTTGAAACGGTTCAGTGCTGAATCACGTCTCTGGCGTGAGAGGTCTCTGGGATTCACAAACCCTGGTTTTTAATGAAGTAACAACAACACCCACACAGCCATCGCTAGCTTTTCCCGTGCAAATGTGGAGATGATTACAAGTGAGAAAAGCAGAGGGGGTCTGGCTTTCTATCAAATAAATCATGTTTTTTCCCCCCCTTCCTCTTCTTCTTGTCCACACATATTTCTAGGTGATTAGTGATGATGTACGCTCACAACCACAACCAGGTCTCATTTACTGTAGATACGAGATAGGTCAAAAATATACTTACAACCCTTAAATCAGAACCTGCTTGATATTGACAACCAGTCAAGCGTATCTCTACATGAAGGAAGCATACAGTATATTTTAGAAGAAAGATATACTGTAGATATTGAAGGTTAGTGATACAGGTGTCCACCTTACAAACCCTCCATGAATTAATAATCTAGTACTAGTAGCCTACTCAAAGGCTTTCTGCATGTCCTGGCAGACAAAATATAGAATGAATTCCTTTACATAAATGCAGTTTAACCACATGAAATGACATGCAAATGAAGTATGCATAATATTATACCCAGTGAATAAGTTGGTGCTACAGCCCCAAAACCTTCCTTTTTAGAGTGAGAAAAACACTTTTACAATACCGTTTCTGTGGTTTTACGTAACAGCCTATGATTGAATAATCATTTCTCGGGGGTCTTTGATCTCATAAAGGGGAGGCAACTTTAAACGTTGTGCAGATTAAGGTTTCAAAGCAAAAGAATGACACAGGACTTTTTTTTTTGTGCAACACGAGTCAAGTATCATTACACTTCAAAAGTGCAGGCCTTACAATAAAGCTAATCATTAAATAAAAGGAAAAATACCTAATTATTGGGAGCCAAATACATATTATGAATCTCTCTTGTTCGCAGAGCTGAGCGCTTGGAAATACATATTAGCCATGGGGGATTATTACTATGTTCACCAGCCTCGCCACTTTCGGCATTATCAGCCAGGTTTGTTCCACTGACATCCATAGAAGATGGCTGAAATGAATTCCTTTGAGTACAATATTTATATATGCAAGCAGATGACACTGTCCCTATCTCGACAAGAAAGAGAGACACAGACACTGCCTTTACAAGATGGGCAGTTCAGTTAATAAAGTTACTTTTCGGTCCGTCTCTATCACAAAGCACATCAATCTCTTTAGCTATAACAATATTAGTCCATATTTGGTCAGTGTTATAGGTGCCCAGCTACACTTTATCATACGGTCTCCTTCAAACAGAACAATGTGCTCCAAAGATGTATTTTATTGAAGCATGTCGTTGTATTAGATAGCCACTTCGGCCAAACAAATTGATGGTAATTATGTGATATGATCAACACTAGCATACATACATGTCCATGGAATGAAATTATACTCCCAAAAAGTGCTTTATCTCAGCAGCGTTTGTTGTATTCTTTCCTTTTTCTTGAGATATTAAGCTATTTAATTACCGTTAAGATCATTAAGGAGTGATTTTAAGTATAATTTGCAGTTCGTGAACTGTTTAAAAAAAATGACACTTAATATAATTAACTGCTGTCATTAGGCCTAATCCCAGTAGTATAGGAGTGAATGCTTGCTTTAAGAAATTACATATATGTAAAATTGCATACATTTCAATCCAACAAAAAAAGGTTTGGGCTGCAAAGGTTTGGCTCCCTCAATGGCATAATTATCTATTTCCAGAGTGTGCAGTGTAAAAACAGCCCATTAACTCAGGGTCTTATTCACCGTGCATAATCATATACCTACCATGTACTAACCTCATAAATTAATTGCCAATGGCCTCTTCAGAGCCAGCGCTAAACGTTGTACAGGGGTTAGAGAGGCCACACGAACATTTGAGCTTCAATCATTCTAGCTATTAACAATACCCTGTTTACTATAAGTCAGGCTGTGTACAAATCATAGCTTGACATCAGAAAGGAGGGCAAGCAGACAATGAGTCTTGCGAGAGTTAAATGACTACATGAACCGTACTTTGAATTACATCGTCCTTTTTTTGTCTGGTGGTGAAGTATCTAATTAAAATAGAGATATTTTCCTGTCAAAAATAGTGGGGACCATGTTTAATTAAGTCAAGAGGACAGTAACATATTAGTGATATGAAAGTCTAGGCAGTCATCCACCATTCGCATGATGCCTTTCATAAAAAATGCATGTGCCCATCTTGAAAGGATCACTATAATTTGTGAAGGAGTATTGTGCCCCATTGAAATTAATATCCCTGGTAAAATGTTGTACAGAAAACCCTGAAGGTGATCGCTAGCTTTCAGAAACCAGGCTACTATAGCCTAATCACCCTATATGGATAGGGGATCATGTGGTTAACCGTTTCGTTGATAATGTTAAAGAAGTGTCACTTTGTTTTGGCCAATAGTTTAATCACCTCGGAATCATCCCATCCTCCTATCCTATGGCATCGGAGATTATCATTGTCGTCGGCCAAAACTGACCAGTAATTTAAATAGATATGATTACACCTACACCGGCATGCTGGGCCTAGCACGAATTAAAGTCCCCTAGAAATGTGTAATGAGTGATGTTCCCTGTACCCAGCTGAGGCCCTGCAGACACAGCCATGATCCAGCATTCTAATCGCCCGTCAGCCGAAGCCGCTGTTGCTTTCCATTAGAATCTGTGTTTGTGCATATCAAAGATTCCACAAACGCGTTGGCAAAACACATAATCACTTTCCCCTCAGAGAGAGAGAGAGAGAGAGAGAGAGAGAGAGAGATTTTTATAAAGGGGTGAAAGTATGGATGGATAAACAGTGCAGACTGATTTGCAAGAAAAGAAAAACAAACAAAAAGAAAGAAAGGAAGTCTTGGTAGAGAAACTCCCTGAAAACTGTATCAATGTGTAACACTGACTCAACAACAGTGTGCCTTCTCTATGCAGGGCAATGGTTTGCTATGGTATGGGAGTGTATTGATGGACTGGGGGAGGGGTCCAACTCACCATATCACAAGACCAACATAGTCGAAATAGCTTACTTACATACAACGCCTGCTTTATCCGCCATGACTCCTTTCCATACCATGTCAACTATGCGGCGAGGGTGTGAACAAGTGCATCAAATAATACATGCAAAATAATAAAAGTCTATGCAGGGGTCTTTGCTCCACACAACGCCCAACCCCCTCCGATTTTGGAGAGCATTGTTGTCTTTGTTCTCTTTACTGCTCGCCTGCCTCCTCTCCGCTCTGCACCTGCTGCATTCATCAGAGTAGGGAATGCAGGCAGGGCAGGCTTGGACCTCTAGTACTCCCTCAACTGAGAGTGATGGTATTCAGTCTGCTTGTCCTGATACTTTATCTTGGAAATCAATGCATGAGATAATGTTGAAATATGTCAGAATTGTATGCTATTGGTAAATAATGTATTGTGGTCAATGCATGCTAAACATTTACAGTTGAATTTTCGGTCGGTGAAGTTTTCCTGTGTTACAGCCCTTTTGCTAAATCGAGTATTTTACATCATCGGGCAGAAATCCATGTGTGTTAGCATCTTTGTCGCAGATGGTGTAGCCTTTCAAGATATGCAACACATTTAAAAAAGTTGAGAACTCCTTGGCTTGCCATCATTCTCAACAGTGCATTGGAGCACAAACTTCACGAGAGACTCTGCCCTTCAATAAGGATATAGGTCTGGTTGGATGATTTTCTTTTATTATTATGATCATCATTTTTTTGGTCTGTTTTTGTCCCACCACTGGCACACTGGTGCACCACCTGCTCTGGGTCTCTTTCTGCTTGGGCCAGACTGAACAGCTAACAGCTGGCTGCTCTTCTGACACTCTGATTGGCTAATCCCTACTGGTCACTTGTGCTTCTCCTGCCTGCCTGCCTGTGAACTTTCTCTCTCCCAGTGCCAGGTCTGGGCCTTCTTCACAGGGGCCGTCCTTCATACGCCCTGAGAATGATAT
The DNA here is from genome assembly GCF_029448725.1 of Salvelinus fontinalis. Lineage (NCBI taxonomy): Eukaryota > Metazoa > Chordata > Actinopteri > Salmoniformes > Salmonidae > Salvelinus > Salvelinus fontinalis. Next base: position 16,749,415 of record NC_074705.1, read on the forward strand.
GGGCAGCATATGGGGATATGTAAATAATTTAATGAGGTCAAAAGTCTGAGCTCTCCTCTCTACCTCTCTTACCCTGGATATATCATGGATCCTACATCAACCTCCTCTTGTTTTTTTTGCTATATGTTTACTAAATGTTTTGGAAATTAACTAAACGTTTTGGAAATAAGCTGCGTATCCTTTATTCAGAGTTAATTCTTCTGAAAATAAAAAAAAATCAGTTCAGTGGTACACACTTCTATTTTATTTTCCTTCTCATCTGAGAACTTGGGAATGCCAAGGGCCATAAAGTTTCCCTATATAACATGTCAGCGAGGTACAGTATGTGTTGAGCCAATGACAACATTAAGTAATGTAACCATAGTAAGACTCGGAGATATCAATGGAAGCAAATTGCACACCCTGAAGGCAAAATCTACACTTAATGTCTGAGTCTATACCTAAAACCAGGGATGAGTCATCAGAGTTCATATGTTCCAAACACACCACCAGTCTGGCCAAAACGTACGGCAATATGCAATTATTATTAGTCACTGTAACCTCATGTTGTCATTAGGTGTTTTTTCCTCCCAAACATTCGACCAGCTCGGTTAAGTATTTTCAAATTAAGTTCTAAAAGGAAATTGTTCTTTCCTTCAAAATGATTGACTGGGGCGAAACAAATAACAGTACAACTTCCCTCCTAACGTCATGACCTTCCTTATTGTGGCGCGGAAGGTTCTAGAATGTGTCAAATACATTCCACCTGTAGTGTTCTATCCTCCTTGAAGGTATCTCCTCCTTACCTCTGATCTCTGTGGAAGCGTTGCATTCTTAATCGTCCCGAACAGTTAACAGTAGATGGTTAAATTCAACGGCTAATCATTTAAGACCTCCCCTTTTATCTGTGAGATAGCACCGAATGATCAGATGGCATCAGGATCAATATGAAAATTGGAATATGCAAAGCATGCTCTGCGTTTGGCATTGCTCAACCTTTTCCCTTTCATCTCAGCCTTTTGATGTTGCTTTGAATCTGCATATGCAGTGTGAGCGGTTAATAGCTGTAAGTATCTTCACACGAAAGTACTTTTACAGTAGCTGGCGTCCACCTTTCATTTTAATGACTAAATTTGTTTCTTTGCTTTTTTTCTCTCTTGGTAATGTGACTGTCATTAAACAATCATTAAGTCTATTGAATGTTATAAAAGTATTGAAAATAATGAATTATTGTGTGACTCAGTATGTGAAAAGTTGAAATCATACGAGGCAAACTCCCAATTTTGGGGGAATGTGGGTCTTTTACTTTCAGACAACTCCTTTTCTGAGTGACAGGTGTAGTTATGTGGTTCTCGAGCACTGCTACAAAAGCACGAAAAAAAAAATTAAACATAAGGCATTTGTGTTCTGTAATTTGGCTACTTTTATTCGAGCATGGTCATTTCCAAGAGAAATTACAAATTAAAAATTCAATAATACTTTTACAAAGACATTTCAGGAAAGATTTTCTTCAGTCATGGTATCATACATTGTATCTTAACAGTCCCTCTTCATTTTTTTAGCAAAAAAAAAAAAAGATGAAGAAAGTGGAATTTTTTTCGTTAAAAATACAGTGTTTTCACAATATTGTATAAAAGTTCCCAAATTTGGAATTTCCAGTAATTGGAAAATAAAGGAAATAAAACAAAATAATATAGTTGAAAATTTCACAATTAATGTTTCAAAACACAATAAATGCTCTCTTTACGTAAAATTTGCCCAATGATCAACGCCAAGTTCATTTTTACTAAAATATATCTATATATTGAAGAACTATAATACTGTACACTACAGTATGAAATAAATAAAATTAGGAAATATAAAATGGGCCACATAAATAAAATGTTATTCAACCTACAAACAAAATGAATGCAATTTTGTTGTTTCAAAAAATTGTTTGGTGTAATACTGACAAAAGTTAATGAAATAAACCTGAAAATTGCACAGACATATGTAAACTAAGGAGCTGCTGCCTAGTGTCCTAATACTGACATGGGTGCTTGAAAGAGCAAGGTGAGCTATCTCTTAATACCGAAGCTGGTGAAGAGGTAACATGTGTCACCCTCCTTTCACACAATACAAGGATGGCACTTGCAGAAACACACAGATTAAAAGGTTTGCATATAAGGCTTTTTCTTATCAAAAACACCTTACAAAGGCTTTCTCCTTCATTGTTCACACGATCCTTCCATCTACTGTACTGTACTGCCAAACCGTTTCCCCTTCATTTCAAGGTCTCTTTAAGACTTCAGTATCTTAAAATCAAACAGGTAATATCTGTTACGTTCCTTCACAGAGAAATTCGGAGGCCTAAAACTGTGTGGCTAGCTGGCCTGACGACAGGGCAAAACTATAGACAACACATTAAGTGAAAGATAAGTAATACAACTGATGGACTGTAGCGTGGACACTACTGCTTTTTTCAACACTGTATAAATATATACATAGGCAATACTTTTTTATTATTTTTGTAGTGATTATTATAGAAGCGAAGTGCAATTTGTACAAGTCACTAGTTTGTGCTATAAAGACTATGGAACACAGAGTTTTTAGGATGTTAGCACCACACATATTTTTAGGCCTTAATACTGTACAATTTTAAAATGGATTCATTTATTCATTTTTCATTTTTGCATAATGCAGCCTCTTCTTACACAATTCTCCGCCCCACCCCCCACCCCAAAATCAAACTTCTAATCAGTGTCTCCTTGGGCAGACATATACAACCACCCCTTGAGTCCTTGAGTCCTTCAATACAAAGCTTCCTAGAAGCTTCAGGCACGTGCATGTACAGCTTCAACTCAGCAGCGTTTAAAACCAAGCAGGTAACAATACTGAACAGAAAAGTAAGATGGGAAGTTTTTTTAAATGCAGTTTTATTACATGCCGTCCTCCATATTGTCCTCGTGATCCGATTTGGTTTCTGTTTTCCCGTCCAACGAACTATCGTCCATCGAGTGCTCGCCGTTCTCCTCCTCATCCCTCAACATGTCTGGATCTGTGTCCATGCTCTTGTTCTCGCTCTCCTCTTCCTCCTCCTCAAAATCCTCTTCCCTACGTCCTATTTTTGCGTACGTTCCTTCAACTTCCTTCTGACGATCTCTCATGCCTCCGTTCATCCCTCCATTCATCCCTCCTTCCCTCAGAATGCCCTCGCGGTCCTCCAGGTCGGGGTAGCCCTGAGGAGTCATGCCCTGTAAGTAGGCCCGGCTCAATAGTAGCTCTGTGGGCTCTAGGTGGCCCTTCTCCCGGGCCTCTCTCTCGGCCGCTTCCCTCTCCTCGGCCTCCCTCTTGCAGTAAGAGTAACGGTGGTTCATGTGCTGGGAGTAAGAGCCGGAGTGAGAGAAGCGCTTCCCGCACTTGTCGCACTGGTACGGTTTCTCGCCCGAGTGCAGTCGTGAATGTTCTATGAGGTGGTGCTTGTGTTTGAATGCCTTCTTGCAGATTTGACACTGGTGTGGCCGTTTACCTGAGGAGACACAAAGGGAGAGGAAAGCAGACATGAGTTTCTCAGCTCGCTACGTTGTTACTACATTTCACACAAGTATAAACATCAGGAGGAGAACAAACACAAACTTAAAGTACATTCAGATGATTCGAATGGTACGAAGCAACTTGAACTCTCATTACAATATCAATGCTAACTTTGTCATAACTTATTTGTTTATTTTGAATGAGGAGATAAACAGCTTAAATAAACCACAGGGTCTGTCATGTGTTTACACTATGAAAATCCCTCCTATCGCTAAAGCATGGAGGAACAGAATCACAAGCACTTATTTTTGGCGTAATGGATGGATGCAACGTAAATAAACCACCGCAAACTAAACAAACAGAAAGCTGTGACAAATAAGTAAACAAATAGGAGATGAAAATTGAACGAGAGACTCCTATGGCTACCCTGATAATCTCAGAAGAATAATTCTACTTTCTAGACGCCTCTGTACCTCAACTATATTGGGACTCATCTCTACTCTGCTCACGGTGTAAGATGGGACACCCTGAATGCAAAAGTGTGAGACGAGAAACTCGAGCCACCCTACATTGATGGAGAGAAATTTCATTACATCATGCTACCAAATGATCTGGCTAAACAAAAACTCTCCCAGCAGCCAGCGATGGTGGCTGGTCATGGTGTATATCATGGGGTGGGGAGTCGAGGACAGTTGCACCCCTTTTGAATTTGCTACACCTCAGCACATCCGGAAATATAACAGTCTATCTGACACAAATCATAAGACAGAGTTTCCCCTTTGGCATTTCAATCAGCTCATGACGCCACTTGTGCCACAAAGCACAGACACCAAACACATCTGGCCAATTCCTAGCCACAAATAGCCCTGGAATGCCTTCAACACTTTCCATAACTGCCGTTCTTGCAACACACACCTGCTAATACCACAACCAGATTAACTGCAGGCTACATCAAGCATGTTCTGCTGCGTGCTGCACATAGTCCTGTGTGTGAAGAATGACGCAACTTAGTGAAAGAGTTTAGTTGTGAGAAGTGTCAAAAAAATAAATAAATAATAATCAACACAAAAATGTTCAATGGGTTAAACCGATCTGTCACTGATTAGAGTGATAGTCAACGAAGGACCGTTTTGGTCAAGTGATACTGTCAGTGGTCTGTCTCTGTCTCTTTATTAGTTAAATGTGGGTGTGCTTAGTGTGTTTTGCACATCATAATAGGGTTAATCAAGTAGCATGTGATGGATATAATTAGAAACGGCCAAGGATGACATTTACCTCAGACAGTGCCCTCATGCATTATGCAAAGCAATGACACAACATTTAGCTAGGAACTTTCTACCCCATTTTGATTTAAGTATGGAGCTTATATACGCAGAGAAAGGTATTTCTGCCATAACCCCGATAATGTAATGTCTTGCTCTACATATTTTAGTAAGTATATCTCCTCACCCCTGTCAATGAAGAAACAAGTTAGGTCTCGATTTACATACAACTGAAAAAGAACAAAGCAAGAAAGAAGCGGGGAATAAACCAAATGAAACAATTTCAAAGGGTTTAGTAACACAAAACATTAGAAATAAAAGCAGTGGGGTAAAATAAGTGTTCCAGAACAGTATATACCTGTGTGTTCATATTTGTGTCTTAGGAGGGAACTGCTCTTCTGGAATGTTTTGTCGCACAAGTCACACGCGTACATACCACTTTCTGTCTTCTTAATCTTCTTCCGGGACAGACAGGAGTCTGAATCGGTCATATCATCCAGTCCTGACATATAATCTGCTGTTCCGTCTAGCAGCTCCCCCTAGAAAATGACACATTTATCAATCCACACGTCAACTCAATTTAGTACCTCCTGATGTTTGCCTGAATGAAAGACAGAATGGAACTTACTGTTTGACCTAATTACGAACACTCCAATACAGAGCTCAGGTGTAAATACACAAATGAATATATAAAAGGCAAGACTTCATTGTAATGGTTGAGAATCTACCCTGAATGTTATTTAAAAAAAAATCTCCATATATTTGAATCCTCATCAGTCTAATTTTATACATGAAAGAGTTTTAATTCTATATGTATCTGTTCTTTATAAGGGAAAATGAAGCCGAAAGGCATAGACTTAAATTAATTGAGGGGGAAATATTATTACATTAGAAGGTCATAACAATAAGAGAAAGCCCATTGCGGGGCATATTGTCATACTCTTCTAATTTCCAACTCATAATGATTAAATCAAGAGGTGTTCTAAATGACCAATATTGAGAAGCACCATTGCTCTCATTAAGAAGTGCTCGCTCTGGTCTGACAAGGATTCCTTTGGCGGGGACATTTTCTTTCTTACACTGTTTTTAAAGAACAGAGCCACTATCATTCTGCCATCAATTTGAGCTAAATGCCCGTAGCTGTATAAAAAAAAATCTAATTTAATAACTTAGAATAGGAAACATTATTAATACTTTTTATATCAAAATGGTTCCCTCTATGTTAAACAGCCTTCAGCATTCAGTGGGAATGAACATGGAGCCTGTGCATTATTAACCTGCGTGTAGAAACTCATTTTGGCTTTAGAGTGCTAATCTCTTTCAAATAAAATACAAGAAAGTGGCTGAGAATTGGAGTTGGAGTCAGATCCTCTGTGCTGTGTGCAGCTCCGGGGCTTACCCTTTTCCCTATTGCACAGATCATGTACACTATTTCCCTCACACAACTCACAACACAAAACACCTAAGGAAAAAAAACTCAAAATAAACTAGGCTGAGAGATTGATTTTAAAGGGTACGTAGTCTATGTTTTACTCTGGAATAGACTACACTGAACAGCTGGAGACGTGATGCTGCCTGCACTCTGCGTTAAGGACAATCCACGGTGGAGTCTGACAACAACTGAATCCCCCACATCATAACCTCTTCTGAAACGGCAATTATATGCTGATATCGCTAATGACGCCTGCTTGGAGAACTGAACAACTCCAGGCTCGTTTGACAGCTGGTTATCTACCTGACTGTGTTTTCTCCCTGGTTCAATGTGCTGCAGGTGAGCATTTGAGCTCATTAGAGTACCTTTTAATTAGTGGCACAATGAGCAGATCATTTTAGAGAATTTGAGAGGGGTGGGGGGTAGAGATGGAGGGAGAGAGAAAGGGAGAGAGAGAGAGAAAGGGGTTAAAGATGGGGAGAGAGAGAGAGAGAGAGAGAGAGAGGTTAAAGATGGGGAGAGAGAGAGAGAGAGAGGATAAACCGGAGGCTTAAAAACTAAACCACAAGTGGCTTATCTATTTACCTGGAAACCAGGCTTTCGCTGGTATTTTCTCCTCTGCTGCATCTCAGCAAAGGTAGCTGCTCCTGTTGCATAAGTGTAGGCCATGTGTGGTAGGAAGCTCATCTGATCCAGCCCTGGGTATGGCCTCAGCCCAGGCATGCTGGCCTGCATCGGAGACATGAAGGTGGCAGGTGGGAACGCGGTCTGTTGCGGAAGCGACGTGTACATAGGTTTGGCACCGAAGGGGTTCATCCCGAACAAGGGGCTGGTGCTTTTGTTGAAGTCTCCATTGAGGTGGTTCTGGCCTCTGCCTTCAAACTCCTTCTTGAGATAGGCCAGGTTAAGTGGCTCTTCGAAGTGTTCTCGTGGGGAGGGAACACTGGAGTGGTCATGGTGGTTAATACTGTTTAGTTTAGGCCTGCTCTTCACGGTCATGGCGTGTTTGGGCTCCTTCATGAGCTTTGGCAGTGACAGGTCCAGTGGTTGTTCAGACAGGTTCATGTTGAGGTTCAGGTCCTCAGACATCAGGCTGTTTGGAGTATATGAGCTACTCTGGGAGTTTTTGGAAGATGTGGAGGAAAGGTTCAAAGGTGAAGGTGTGCTGCTCCTTGAGAGGTGGTCCAATTTGGAGTGGTCACCCATGTGTTTGGGGTGTCCACTGAACGTGTTGGCTTTCATGAGTCTGAGTTGGTTCTCACAGTTGTTGACGTTGTTATGGAGCTCTGCAATGGAGGGGGACGTGATACGGTGGTCACGGTTGCGGTCACGGTCATTATACTTGATCAGGGACACTGGGGATCTAGCTGCCATTGAGTCTTTAGTGGGAGTGTGGTTGTGGTTGTTTGCGGCTAGAACCATATCTGCATGGTTGTTCCGTTGTTGTTCTAGTGGTGGAGTTCTTGGGGTGCCGTACTGGTAGACTTTCCTCTGCTCGAACCACTCTTTGACGAATTCCTGAGGAAGGCCGACCGCTATGGAGATCTTCAGTAGTTCCTCTGAATTGGGCTCCATGTTCATAGCGAAGTAGGCCTTGAGCACTGACATGTGGTCCTTGTATGGGTTGATGGGGCTTTTCTCAGACAGCATGGACGAGAGCAGGAGGGCATGCTTCTCCGTAAACATCCCCTGTTTTGTGGGCATAAGGTTCTCGCTAGTCTGGAGAACTGTCTTGATCTCCTCATTCATTTTACACAGGTAACGTTCATGCTGATGCAAGGGAATTGGACCTGGGAAGGCTTCTTTGCAGTATTGACAAGAAAAGGGTGTAAACATAATGTTGTTCTCATGCATCTTATCCTCTGTACCTAAATCTAGCATGTGGTTGGATTTCTCACGTTTGATAGTGCTAATTTGTCTCTTTGAGTCCGTGGTCAAGCTCTGGAGACAAGCTTTGGCTTCGTTCACTTTTTCTAATGTGTAGTCGATGATGCTTTTAGTGGCACCGTTATGGCTGACGACTGGAAGACCAACCTGGTGACCCCCCTGTGACGTCAGTCCCTGTTTCTGCTCCTCGATCTGGTTCCCGAGCTCCTTCATGTAAGCCTTGAGCCTGGAGATCTCCTCCGGTTTGCAGTCCATCTTCTGCCTGCACACAGTGTTGTCCACGATCTGGAGCACCTTCTGGACCTCGCTCAGGTTGTTGCTCAGGGACGGGTAGCCCAGGAGCTGTTGTTCGATCCCCATCCCCAGGTGCTGCATGGGGCTCTGGGCTGAGCAGTGGATCCCTAGCGGGCTACTATTTCCGCCCATCCCTCCGTTCATGAAGGGCCCAGGTGCGCCGAAGCCATGGGAGGCCATCATGAGTTTGTAGTCGTTGAAGTCTAGTGGTTCTGTTTTGATGTTCAGGTGGTGGTTGTTCTGGTCCTGGTGGTGGCCCAGGGGCTTGCCGTTTCCGTTTCCGTTCTCTAGCTTGTGTCTCAGCTGGGTGATGGCGGGGTTAGTGGGGGAGGACGAGGCTGACGTAGGGGATGAGCCTGTTTTCATGTTGTTGCGCATCCTCCCGTTGACTGCGATAAGGCCGATGCACTTCTTGCTGCTGATGTGAGAGCTGTAGGAGCCTGAGTGGGAGAAGCGCTTCTTGCAGTTCGGGCATTCGTATGGCTTCTCACCTGAAAAGAGACAACGTATACTTTTACAAACATCTGCCATGAACACAATTGGAACGGGATAACGAACACACATATTCTCATTTATTAAATACAAGTGGGCTAAGGGAAAATGTATCAACAATGAACACCTTCGATTAATGCCAAATTGAAGTGGAAACACTGAACTGCTCAATTGTGAGATTGGCAGATAGAAGGAAACAAAGTAGCTCAAGTCGTCCATTGGAACAGTGGGAGAGAGAAAAGGCAATCGAACAAGGCAATCGAATTTTTGTACAACCTGTGAAGTTCACCACAGTCTTAAATCAAGGTTATGCTTATTCAAAGAGGAGTGCACAGGCCCCCTTGCTACCCACCACTGTGAATCCGCAGGTGTTCCTTCAGATGGTGCTTGTACTTGAAGGCCTTGCCACATTCTGTGCATTTGAACTTGCGGTTGCCAGCCCCCTGGTTCAGCAGTTGGTGCTATAGAGAAAGAAGCAGGTATTGACATGAGTTCTGCTAACAACATTACAGGGGGAAAATAGTTCACTAAATAATCACAATCAGCCTTCGGTGCAATCGACCGACAAGCCAAATGTCTCGCGTTTCTACACAGCCCATCTTGCCTCTTTTTACTTCCATCTCCAACGAGAGAGTACAAGAGTGGCGCTGATAACAGAGGGAATCACATACCTTTTCATTTCCTGGCTCTCGAGCCCAGGAAGCATGCCTTTAGAATTTGGCAGCCAATAAAATAAAATAAATGAAAGGGGCTCTTTTTTAAAATATAGTTTCCCCCTCATTAGAGACAAGCAATCTGATCTACTTTTATTAATTTGGGGTAATCACTCAAAAGATATTCTGACTATTTCACAAGAAGTCCTTCCCTGTATTTCACATATCTACATACAACAGTAATTATACATGAAGAAACATTACATTTCCATAAATGTTGAAATGTCTTAATTGGAACAGATTTCCACTAATCATTTGAATCCTCAAACGTCTCTTTAATAATCGTAGACTATGCTGGATAGGATGGGCCTAGGCCTTGATTCTCTGTTCAAAGGTAAACATCAGTTGCGGCCTCTCAAATTTGCAATTCAAACAGGGGGAGGCCTCTGCCTGTTTAAAAATCCAAATATTATAGTAATAACAACAACAGTAACAGCGTACGTGTAAACGGGGGGCACACCAGGCGTGCACAATTAATTCTGAGTGGGAGGTGAACATGTTAAATGCTTAGGCAATACAAAAGATCTCTCAACAACACACGCTACGCAGGCAGAGGCATAGCAGGAAGAAGCAGCCAGCGTCCTGATCCAGCTTGACAATTGCTGGGGTGTGCTGACTCTACCCACATTGCTGGGGAGACAGATGGCGTAAGGGAGGACACAGGGAGGGATTGTTCAAACGGCAGCAACCTTCAAAAAGATCGAGCAGGAGTGGGTCTGTCTGTCGCTGGGGCCGCCAAGCGCAAGTCGGAGACCCCACCGCTCGTATGTTGCTGAGTTGCGTAAACAAACAGCAACAGCTGCTCTGGCTCCCGCTGCTTCCCTCTGAGGACCGCAGTAAACTTTAGTTGTGCCAATAAGATACAATCATTTTCTAACCCTAATTGTCAATGGCACCAACACCAGCAAATGTGTTTTTTTGGGAGGGGGACTTGCTATCCTACATGACTCAGGGAAGGTTAGAGATGGGATGGGATGTTGGATGTTGTTGTCGGGGCGCATGGGCTGGGTATTCAAATATTATTGGCTCGTATTAATGACACATTTTCTCTTGATTGGTTAATTGGATAAGGAGAGTTACAGGTTATTTTTAGAATTTTGTATGGTGTTTATGGCGAGGGCATTTTTTCCTAGATAGAGACAGCTCTCACGGGACATGGGATTGGGACTTGCCTGTAAGCGATGACACAATGATTCACTAACTTCACAACACATTTTATTTTTCTTTCTTCTTTCTTTTTTACCCCAAGAGGACTTAAATTGTCACTACCGGTTTTGTTCAGATTCACTTATTTTTAAACATGGTTGGCAAGCAAATGTAACGTCTATGAATAGAAGGTGTTTTTTTTCCACACAGGGAGTTGGATGTGATGCATGGAAATTGCCAACAAATTCCCAGGTTAGTTTATATTAAAGAAAATACATTGAGAGTGAGTGAGACTCAATAATAAGTGTACATGTTGATTCTGTTAATGCAATGTAAGGAAATGGTGGAATGTATGACATAGTACTGCATACAGGAAATGCTTGATTTTAAAGAACATAAAATCTACCAGTTGAAGTGAAATTAAGGAGCAGAAAAAATGTCTAAATTGGAAATTAACATAATCATTCGATCGTGAACATAAGACGGCAAAATCATATCAGACGGGGCCATCAAAAAACCATTTAGGGCCTCAATTAAAGTTATTACCATTAAAAGATCTGCATCTTCAAAATGTCATGAAAAATTAATAATGACTGCCAATCAAAATTATATAATTTCCTCCAAGGGATCATAGCACATTAGAAATGAAGTGATAGGGGCATATGATCCTGAAAGTGATTGAAAACAGCAACCCCCCCCCCCCCCCCCCAAAAAAAACCGAGGGCATACGATCCTCACCTGATCTCTACCGGGCTTATGCGTGGCCATATGTCGCTCAAGCTGAGTGCGGTAAGCAAACGTGTAGTTACACAGGGGGCAGGCAAAGTTCTCCTCGTTCTTCTCGTGGCGGTACTTGATGTGCTCCTTGAGCGATGTCAAGCGCTTGTAACCCCGGTCGCAGTAGGGGCAGGTCAACAGTTGGGCGAAAGCATCTGGAGTTCCAGGTGGCAGGTCTGGGTAGGGGAGACGGGGGGGGAGAAAGGGAGGGGGGTTGGGGAGAGAAAGCGGTCCAAAAGGTCAGCAAATCAATGGCAGCTAATGGGCGTACTGCCCGGAATGGTATGGGAGGTATCACTGCAATCTGCTCTACAGAGTGCCATCGTCTCAGGCTGGCATCCATGCCCTGACACACACGCACACACGCACACATACGCACACACAGACTGCCCCTCCTTTTTTATATCACATACTAAGACACGTGGAAGTTCACCCGTACTAAATTGAATTCGCTTTTAATGGACCTATACACTTCAGAATGTGTTGCATAACATACTTTTATCTTAAGTAATTGTGTTTTTTCTTTGACTTCTGATTTAAGACACAAACTAAACATGATATCTAATCTTACACTGATATTTTACAAATGTCAGTCTGAAATAAAGCACCTTGACCTGGTTTTTAAGAACGCTACCTTACCCACCCTCCCTCCTCGTCCTTCCTTGCTCCCCTTAACCATAGTCCCCTCGCCTAATTGCTTTAAAGTGGCTTATTTAATACCATTTTTCCCCCACACTTTCACAATTTTTGAAGTACGTATCATAAATCCATTCTAATTCAATCCCTGTTCCCCCGGGGTCTGGGAGGTGTACTATCTTATTTCAGACCTCTGGCAGCTGCTGCTGCTTAAAGACTGAAGGACCGTAGGTAAACACAGAGGCATCCAGTGAAGAATCTGTGAGACCAACAGCTGCCCATGTCACTGAGCCACAGAGACGAAGAAGAGTCCAGCCACACCACTGCTGCTCTGTTCTCTTCTGGGGACGTATGTAGCTAGAGTCTTATAGGAAGAGTGCTGATCCAGGATCAGCTCCCCCCTGTCCATGTAATCTTATTCATTGTGATCTAAAAGGCAATACTGATCCTAGATCAGCACTCCTACTCTAAAACGCTTCAAACATATGGCCCAAGCTCACCCCTGTCCGTGCAATCTTATTCATTGTGATCTAAAAGGCAATACTGATCCTAAATCACCACTCCTACTCCAAGACGCTTCATACATACAGCCCCTGTCTCCGGTTCTGTTCTTGCCCTCCCTGGCTGGTCTATGGATTCGTACCATTTTCCTCCTGGCCGTTTGTTTCAGACGCTTCGGGCGTGCCCAGACGGGACAGCTCCTCTCCCTCGGGTGCTTCTGGGTAAATGATGGCAGTGTCGCCCCGCTGCAGGTACTCAGCGATGCTAACCACGTGGCTCTCCTCCTGGAGCTTGCTACGCTTAGCGAAGAACTCCTCAAACTCGGAAGTGCAATCAACAACATTCTTAACTGGAAAGAAGAAGAGAACGAGAGAAGGAGGAGGGAGAGAGAGAGAAAGAGATGGGTTTTAAAAAATTGGATTCTTCACTCCCCAAGAGAAATGTGTGTTACAGCAAAACAGGGAACATATGGGGTCTAAATGTGATGAAGAAACCCCACAACAGACATGAAGAATACATCTGAATTACTGTTTTATCTTGTCACACAACAGCCTCTAAAACAAGAAATATAAGTTGAAGTACGACCTTAAACCATGGGGAAAGTATTTTAGATAAACATATTGTATTTACTTGAAACATATTACCAGTTACACAATAAATGTGGGGAACACAATTTAAACTGGTCAAATTACTTCAAATTCTCCGTATCATACTTGAAATGAAAATCATTTGTATTTTACAATTTCGAATCTTTAAGGTTATCGAAAGACATCCAACTATTTAATTAAGCCTCAGCATTTAAGCCTCTCGATTAACATTTTATTTACACATTGTGTAGCAACAGTACAAACAAATTCCCTGCGTATTGACTTCCACACAAGGGGTCAATAAAAGGGCTCTGGTTAGTTGATTGGCTGCGGAACAGATTACTGAGGACAAACCACAATGTTGCACAAAAAAAGCTTTAACCATAGTCAAGAAAATACTTTTTAAATCCGCCTTTCTGAAATTGCTGAAGTCACACATTATGTGTTTTCTCATATTCTCCAGTCCCTTCTCTTTGGGGAATCCCAAAGCTGCAGAGTAGAGATAGCTGTGGCTCCAATAGCAAACAAAGCCAATCAAAAACTGCAAACTTCATTATTCAACAGAAGATGATAGACTCTCAAAGGTTCACGTTCATTCAAAGCTATACCATACAGCATTGCAACAATCTGAGGCGAGTCTATATTCTATTACCCTCTATCATATCACTGTTATACCACTTGTCACATATCACATTGTTGTGCTAAATGTTACAGGAAGTCACACAAACGGGTTTTATTTGACTGGATTTAGATAGTTACGTATTTAATTAGACATTTCCAAGCCGAGGTACATTTTTATATTGTGATTTGTTTGGCAGTGATTATTTTACGGGCCCAATTTGTGAAAGGTCAAGGTAGTGGATTTGGTTGTCAAAAGTGGCATGGAAATGTCACTGGTGCCAAAGGATCTTTTATTAAATCGTATGAAACAACTATTAACTAGGCAGCTCAATTTCCTGCATTCTCATTAGGACTTTGTGGGAACAATTTGAGAATCATCTCATGTAATTTAGAGACAAAACTGTGAGGATGCTTGAACTCTCTACGTTGGATTCACAACTCACCCGTTAAACAAATATGTATCTTAAGGATTAAAAATACATTAGAAAGATCAAATATAGACTCATTTGATTTTGCAAATGAAATACAATTTAGGAAGTCGCTGTATTGCCAACAAGCTCCAAGCTCAACCTCGTAGTGCCTCCTTTGAAATGTCCCCTCTAAAAAGAGGGGCTACTTTCTTCTCTGTAATAGAGGAAATCACCTGGATAAAAGAGTGAGTACAACTTTCATTTCTTAAATGAAATCACATGTACTCCAGTGGTGGGTTTTTGTCTTCCAATGCAGTACCGCCACATAGTTTCCACAACCTTAATGTCCTGAATGGAAACATTTGCGATGTCTAAATTTCCACACTAAAGAAAAGTCACCACACATGCACAGGACCGCGTGTGCGGGAATGCGTGTTCGCGCACGCACACTCACACACGTGCGTGTTCACACACACACATAAAATCAAAAAAATCTATAAATAAATAAAAAAGAAGAATAGAAGATTCCTAAGGAAGGATTCCCATTATGTGGTGAGTGTTTACTCAAACGGTGCTGAGGCCAGTTGTCAGCAGCGGTCAGGATGATATCATGGAGGGAAAACTTAATGCCCAAGAGACTTGTGGGTGGAAATCAGCTTTGTTTACTTAATTCAAAATGGCAGGTAGGATTTGGTTCCACAGCTTTGTGTAGAAAGGACCATACAGGGACACTAATGCTCTACACGGACACAGAGACACACAGCCACCCACACAGGGATTGGAAGGGTGGTTGGTCTCGGCCTCATCTTTCAACACAATACAGATGTAGGATCTTCATTTGAGCTAGTTTGCTACAGCAGGAAAATAATCCTGCAGCGACAGGAAATGTGAATTATTATGTGGATTATAATTAATGGAGTACAATACATTTTGGTCCAGGACTATTTTATTTATTTTATCGTTATTTTACCAGGTAAGTTGACTGAGAACACGTTCTCATTTGCAGCAACGACCTGGGGAATAGTTACAGGGGAGAGGAGGGGGATGAATGAGCCAATTGTAAACTGGGGATTATTAAGTGACCATGATGGTTTGAGGGCCAGATTGGGAATTTAGCCAGGACACCGGGGTTAACACCCCTACTCTTACGATAAGTGCCATGGGATCTTTAATGACCTCAGAGAGTCAGGACACCCGTTTAACGTCCCATCCGAAAGACAGCACCCTACACAGGGCAGTGTCCCCAATCACTGCCCTGGGGCATTGGGATATTTTTTAGACCAGAGGAAAGAGTGCCTCCTACTGGCCCTCCAACACCACTTCCAGCAGCATCTGGTCTCCCATCCAGGGACTGACCAGGACCAACCCTGCTTAGCTTCAGAAGCAAGCCAGCAGTGGTATGCAGGGTGGTATGCTGCTGGCCCGGGCTTGGATTTGCTTGATCTGTGTCTGGGAAACCGTCCCTACAAGTTTTACATTTCCTTCATTGCAGAAAAGTTATTCTGCAACAGGCTGATCAAATTAAGATCCTACATCTGTACATCAAATCACCTCACAATGTATTAAATCAACTCACCTGTACCGTTTCCAACTGTCTGAAGAGTGGCGTCAGGCCCCATAGTGTCATAATCATCTTTAATTTCATCTGTGGAGAAAAGTGGGAAGGGAGGAAGGGAAGAGGAGGAGAAGAGAAGAGAAGTTCAATGTTCAGTGCTGTAGTGTACCAAGCAAACCCAAGCGTCACAATGAAGCCTTCAGAGGAAGGTACGGAGATATAAAGGGCTTGCTGTGTTGCACTGTGCCGAGGCTTTGTGTGGCATTCTAAATGAATGCTATCATCAGGGCCAGACAGAGCCTTATTTACCTTAAAAACAACAACGAGCAGTGGGAAAGAAAGCTGCTCTGCCATTCCGGGGGTAGCGAGAGTCGCCAGAAAGAAAAGATTAATTCAAGAAGCCAGCCCCATCCACCTGAACAATCAGACAGGAGTAACCGGCACAAAAGGCCTTGCAGTTGTTATTCCCTCACTGTGACACTACTAACTATCTACATGCGGCAGAAAAAATGACAAACTATACAGGGGGGTTTTCGCAGAAAAACGTGGGCTGTGGGCTTAGACTCTTTTACCAATCAGCGTAATGCATAGTCTTAGGAACACCAAAGGCAGACTTGCATTTTGTCCTGGCACAGGTAAGACAGCCATAAATAAAGGACCCCAGATTGACAGACAGGCTCATAAACAAGTGAGAACAACTTTGGACATTGGTGGGTAAATTTTCTTGCCGTATAGGTGGCGGCGAACAAGAGGACATTGTTGGTGTTCATGTCCACAGACAATTAACTTAAGGAGTCCTCTGTGACTCATTTCTTCTGTCCTGTCTTTGAAAATTAAATCAAGGTACTTCCGAGAAGATAGTGGCTGGAAATAAAAATGGCTCCTGTCTCTCTCTGTTTCATCCTTGTTTTAGCCATGTGATTTCTATGGTCTCAAGGATACTGTGTTGCCATGGAGGGGTAAACAAACAAATCAATGGATTAAGGGAATAGAAGATTTCTCTTCTTTACTGGCTCTTGCATCTTGGACTTTTGGAAATGAGTTTGAAAAGTAGCTGACAAGCTGTGTAAAATCTTCAGAATAAAAAGTGAATTAGCAATCACGTATCAAATGCAGAAAAATGAAAAATAAATATATATATATAACGTATATTTTGGTGTAGAGCGAAAAATCTGTTGTTTTAATGGTTTGGTTACTTTCAATCATTAAGAGAGGGTTTTTTTCTGTTCCTTTCTCTTAAAGTGAGATGATTTCCTTCTGTACCAAACAGATAAAAAAAATATAAAAAAACAGCCAATATCTTCAGAGAAAAAAAATTGACTCTTTTGAATGAAAAGTACTCAACTTTCCCTTGACATGAAGCTTGACTGTGTGGTGAAGAAACTTGCCAGCCATTTTCATTTGCATATGAGGGGGTTTGGAGTGCCGTTGTCTTCTCAGTAATGACATCAAACCAGGCTGCACTCTAAGGAAATGGCCCTTTAGCAATATTGTTGAAGATACACTGGAGTATTGTGAGCAATCAAAAAAATCCTCCACCACAGCCACAAATATAATTCTGGTGTTTAAGAGACCAGCATATATGAATAGTTACTTTTTTGTCATTTATAATTTACTGAATGTTAATCAAGCTCTCTTTTCTTCTTTCCCCACGTTTCTTTTTCCTGGAAAGTGGGAGAGTTTGCATGGATGCAGCCATTTTGGTTTTCGTAGCCTTTAGTAATCCAATTTCACCGCATATTTTTGATATGACTCAAGGAGCACAAGTGGGGATTTGCTTTTTGTCCCCTCTTTACCTTGAACAGTCCCTATTATCTGGATGTGGTCAAGGAATGAGAGTGAGAGAACTTCCAGCAGGAGGTAGGCTAAGACCACTTACACCTACCTCACTTCTATGGCCATTTGCACAGATCCTTTTTGGGCCATTTCTATTGCTTCTGACAGCTACACATCCATTGGAGAGAGACAGTTTTTAGAGTTGAAAGTGTAATGTGAGTTGAGAGCCAGTCTGCTCTCTCTGTCTGTCTCTACCTGATAAATCATGTAAGGAGAGGGGGAGTGTGAGACAAGGCCTGCATCTCACTGAAGGACAATGTTTAAGTTTCTGACTGCGACCTAGGAGGGGTCCAGAATACCTTTCCCCTGCCATAAGTCCACCTATTTACTTAACGCCAGTGATGCTGTTTGTTTTGAAAACATTCCTATTTGTATGGCCAGTTACCAGTGGAACAGGGCGCAATAAAAAACAAAGGCCCTCCTCCTCCTTTCTGTTAGTTCTCTGAACGTCCTTGAACAGAGCCGGGCCAGGAGAAGAAAGAGACAAGGGCAGAAAAAGGAGAATGCAGGTGATTTCTTTTAGAATGATAGTGTGATAGTGATGTCATGTATTCCAGCCCACTGCGTCCACCGCCCCATTGTGGGATGAAAGAATGCCAAGGACCATTCTAGAACACAAGACTCTGATTGTGCTGGCCCGCTAAGAAAGCGAAGAAACTTTTGCAGTGCTCTTCCGTTCAAAACCCGCATCCTCTGGACAGAGTACTAAAGCTGACGTAGAAAAGGCAGGGGAGAAAAGCACAGCTTATCTCCGGGTAAAGTTCTGTGCTGAGGTATCATTGTAGACAGTAAGGCACCGTGAAAGAGGAAAAAGGACAGTCTAACATAGTGCCCACAAGCTTGGGAAAGAGAAGACTCCCATCATCTGCACTAATTAACTACACAAGGTCTCAGAAATATGGCAGGCGACGTTTTATCACATGAGAAGCAGATTATCTGGGAATTGCGACATAGTTGAATTACAGACATTAAGGCACCACAGGGTTTTATCAAATAAACAATTACTGTACGCTTTGACTCCTTGTTTATTTTTGATCTTGATTTATTTGAACATTTCTATTTTGAAAGAATCAAACCCGTATGAACTGTTACTAGTGGGGCAGAAATAGAAATATCCGTAAACAGAGCAAAATAATACGTCGATTGTCTACGACAACTATGTTTCTGATTTGTACGTCGATAATCAGTAACCGCAAAGTGAACTTCCTCCTTTTCAATAGATGATCATTTTTTGAGCGTAAATAACATTTTAGATGGTGAAATATTTCCCCCTTTTCAGCACTCTACAGAGCCCAGTTCATTAGTCGAAATGAATAGCCAACAACGGCTCATTTAAATGGGGTGTCTTACATGAGTTCTCGCTACACTCTGTTTCTGTCACACCGCTGCAAGAATCATTGACTCTTATTATACATGTAAATGGATATCATAAAAATAAAAATTTCATTTAAGATTGTTAATGACTTTTACAGCAGTCTGGCTTCCTTTAATGATTATCCCCTAGACCTAATTAAAAGTATTTATCTTTTAAGCATCCATGACTAGGCTCTCTGCTATCAGTGATGCTCCAAAGAAAACAAAATGGAAGGCGCCACCAAAGTTGTATGTATCACCTGCCTGAAATAATCTAAAGTAGATTATTAGCAAATGAAGCTATATCAATCACATACTGAAAGTCTGATCATATTGCGATAATATAGACAATCAAAAGAGGCAATTCTAAGAAAACATCATGTATGCTCTTAATTCTATGATTGAAAAGCTATCTGTTAATATCATCTTATGTAACTCTGGTTTATTTTAGTGAGGATAAAGATGAGAATAAATATGTTCGAGATTTAGCGTTGGGACGAGCCGAGAAAGTTTCAGTCATGTGGGGTGTAGGAATCTCCAAAATTCCTCTGCAATCTTAAGTGGCACCGTCGTACGTTTCCTATTTATCGTCAAGTTTACAGTAATGTCTCCTGACTCTGCTTGCCCCTGTCAACTCACTGCATGTCAAAATGTGGTTTGATCTCATACACTGCTTATGACTGGCAAGCGCGGACAATCACTGCCCCTGTTACTGCGGAGGTGGTGATGGTGGAGGGGGGGGGGGTTGGCTAACCTATCATCTCATGGAAAACAAAATAAATCTGAAAAACATTTTGGCTGTGATCCACGCGCTTTGTGTGTGTGTGTGACACTCACCAGTACCGTCGACTGAGGCGTGCAGCATGTCGTTGTCATGCCAGACATGGTCTACTCCACTGTCCCTCATGTCATCGTCCTCATCCTCCTTTGTCATCAGGGTGTGGCCCACCCTCGGGGATCCAGCGTCGTGGTTGTTCAGGCTGGCAGGGCTGCCCACCCCGTTAAGTAGGCCGTCCTCCTCCGATACCAACAGCTTGTCCTCATCCTCTGTCTCTGAACCAGTATCCATCACATTCTCATAATTCAACGCTGCAATGAGGGAGAACACAAAACAAAACAAGATGGGTCACTGCAGAGGAATTCATGTTTGGTGTTCATTGTACTGACCCTGAAATGGAAAAAGGTCAAAGAGGATTATGTCCTTAGATGAAGTCATTATTGCACTGCACTGTTAGGAGCTAGTAACACAATCATTTCGCAGCACATGTTATAACATCTGCTAAACTGTTTAAGAGACCTATAAACTTTGATTTTATTTGATTACAGGTTTAAACCCATGCCTGTTTGAGACATGGGCCCTTTCTTGTGGGGGTACATCCCAATTACAACAACACCCACCGCGACAGACTGGAATCTGTAACTTTAACCATCATGGTGTGTGGAGTCAGTCAGCTGCTACGTAGACACGCCAAAATAGCCACACAAGTTTCTCCCGCAGTAGACTGCCTGAGATGCCAACCTAGCTACACCTTTCAGTTGGGCTCACAGATCTAAAGCATACCCAACGTGGCTGAGATACTCTGCACTTCTGATATTTACAAATGTCAAATAGGCATACCACCCTGGATTGACATGGCTTAACCCCTAGTCATTTCATCACATTCACCACTCCTAAGTAAGTGACGCACCTACTGTACTGTATTTTTCCCCCAGGACTTGACAGATATCAACCGTCAAGTCAGATCTTTACAATGATAAATGAAATAATACATACAGTATAAAATACCCCTAACTTAATCAAAACAGGACCTGCATCCCACTCTTTTCCCTCCGTTCCCTCTCCTCTTGTCTTTTTCAGGGAGTGTTTTCAATGAGTCATGGTTTGCGGAGAGAAATACTGCGCAGTCAAGCCCCACATTAAAATAACTCACACAAGTAGCGGCCCGCTTGATTCCAC
The DNA here is from genome assembly GCF_029448725.1 of Salvelinus fontinalis. Classification (NCBI taxonomy): domain Eukaryota; kingdom Metazoa; phylum Chordata; class Actinopteri; order Salmoniformes; family Salmonidae; genus Salvelinus; species Salvelinus fontinalis. Next base: position 16,770,366 of record NC_074705.1, read on the forward strand.
AACACTTGGTCCCAGACACATGGCAGCTTATCTTAAAATAGGCAGCCTGTAAATAAGGGCTGTGAACTCAATTGAAGGTGGCTGTTTGTGAATTAGTCTTCCCTCACAAGGGTGTCTCTCTAGCCTCTCCAGTCTACGCACAAGGTCCATAAATTGTCTGTCCTACGAAGGAAGTCAAACGACTTATTAGAGGAATAAACACAGGACATTAGCTCAGCGAGAGAAACAGGACCGTCACATCACCGCATCACACACCTCACTGCTAGTTCCTAAAACACTACTCTGGAGAAACAGACTCAAAACAACCGCAGAGGGGAAATTGGAGTATGACATCATGGGAACCAATTTTAAATGTGGCTAGGGGAAGGCGAGGGAAAAGCAGAGTGTAAAAATGTTTAAGGTCCGTTTTAATTGCTGTACTGTAGCTATAAATGACTACTAAATACAACTCTAAAACCTTCTAAATTCCCAAAACTGAGAAGGGAAAATAAATCCGATATTTTCTTGTTATATACTATGGAGAGAAATAAGATTACGTTGAGCTTATACAGTACGTTCATACATGATCTTTGCATAATCCGCGGGTCTGCACTTGCCTTCCGAACAACAGGCGCAAATTAAAATGAAAACGGCTGCGTAGACAGGGCCAGCAGAATCAGCTGACCTGGTTAGAATACCAATTGACGGGGGAAACAAAACCTTTTCAAGAGGTGTGACCACAAGGGTTTAGGCAAGTGCAGACTGGGTAATGCCCTCAGACACGAAAAAAGAGAAAGCCAAAAAGAAAGTGAGACATTCAAACTCCTGCTGTGTGGTCCCCGATATACCTTGGCCCACAATTGATAATATGTTATTATTATTATTATTATTGTATTTCCCCTTTGGTCCCTTCCCAACTTACCCCGACACCCCCTAACCCCCCCTCCTCCCCCCCTCCCCCTTAACCCCCCCCCCCCCCACACACACACACCCTAACCCCCCTTCTTAGCAACACGACGTGCTGTGGACTCCCTACTCCCCTTTCTCCCAGGCAGGTTTCTAAGGGTGGCCTAGCAGGCGGGCGGCAGGGGGTAACAAAGAAGCAGGAGGCCTGGGAAGCTATTACCCCGCCCCTGCAGACCTGATCTCTGGACACAGCCTGAATACTGACAAATACCCAGGAGGGGTGAATGACATTATCTAAGGATGGACAGGTTTTAAAAGGCCTTTCTTTACACCCCAAAACTCTCATTGGGCATTTTTCAGGGTGCTATAGGTCTATGTATAGTGTATTGGTTAACGCATGAAAAGAGGCGCCACAATGTGACGTCTTCAATATTGAGCAACGGACCTGGAGACAATGGACCTTGGACATAGAGGAGACGTGAAGATCATCCCACTCCCTGCAAACCTCTAGACATCTACAGTTGTCCAAACCAAACCATAAAAAGGTTCTAACGCCAGGTTGGGGGATCTGTGCTTCCATACAGGTCCACATGTTTTAGGGCAGAGGTAGGGAGTAGGAGAGGGGAGATCACTGGATGTGATCTCCAAGCTAGAACATTGGCTATCAGACAGAACATTACTCACCAAAGAGCTTGGAGAAGACAGAAATGGCAGTGTGCGACTTGTCAATCAAAGGAGCAAGTAGCATTGACAGCATCAGAAAGCCTGCTTTGTTTAGGTGACATCTCTGACAGACGCCTCAGTATAATATAAGCACCAGCCTGACGTCGGGCATTGTACTCTGAAACAAAGTCATTTCGAACCTACTAATGTTAGCCTACACTCTGCCATTATTTTTGTTCTATACCTCACCGCTAATCAATCTTTTGTGTTTCTAGACGAGATAGACAAAGAAATCATCATGTTTACTTTCTAGGGCTACGTTTTCTTTCAGATGACACTTTCTATTTTTCTCCTGCTTTAGTTTAAGTGCCACCCTCAACAAAGGCAATTATAGCTGGCATTTTGACTGATGCTACCTGTTACCAGCTGATTTCACCAGCTCTCTTCTTTCTCCTGATTGGAGGTAAATAAAGGGAACGACTTTTACAGATAATTAAAATGACACTTGTAATTGCTCACTTGAGTCTTGCTTAATATCAGGCTTATACGTGTCTGGCGTAACCCTTTCAGAACTCTGGTATTAGGCTGTCAGGCATACCAGTGCAGAGGGCAGTTTCAAAAGTGCATTGGTTAGGATGTCTATAACCTTCCAAAATGACAGTTTTTTTTGTGGAAGGATGAGAGAGCGAGTTCTCCTTTCAATGTCTGAGCTAAAAAAAAAGGATTCCGATTGAAATCTCATCAACTTTCTTAAAACAAAATAAAGACATTTGACAATCGATATTTCTACTCTGACTGTTTCTTTGTGCCCATATAATAAAAAAAGGTCATATAAAGTCATCCAAAAAGAAAATATTCTTCCAAAGAGAAAAAACAACAGAGAGCAAAAATAGGACTGTGTTTTCCTGTCGAGCTGTTAAACAAACCCTAACTCTCCCACTACGAAATCTGCGTGTCATACACTCAGACATCAACCATACAACCCTTGAGGCATACACTGACCATCTGAACATACCCAAGGGACACACTCAAATAAACATACCTTGGGTGAATGTGCTGCAAACGTCTGTGTGCCTACTCTTCCCCTTCCCTCTTCCTCAAAGCCCTCTCAACAGGCTCCCGAGCTGGGAGGCGCTGGATCTGCACTCGATTCATAATGAACAACACAGAAAAATATCCAAATAACGCCTTCTGTCTCATGTGTTCCATGAGACAGAAGTGGTTATTTGGATAATTTTCTGTGTTGTTCATTATGGAGATCTATTCCATAAGAGAGCCAGAAGATCTATTCCACCCAGTGTGTCTCTATGTCCATCACAGTACCCTATATTTAGGTGCAGAGACTTTCCAGTTTCCAGCCAGTTTCCCGTTAGCTGTGATGGGGAAAGGTGGTAGGTGACTCACACTGAGAGCCTGGCTAACTGGCCGCTGAGGCTTAGCTCCAGGTAATGTTGTGTTTCCTGTAGCTATCAGTGTCGGTAATGAGCAAGGACATTCACCCTATTGGAGGATAACTGCCCTGTCTCATGAATGAGAAACATGCAGATCACCTGAATGGCTAGGAGGGCAGAGGGGGAAGGGGGGACGGGGTGGGTAGAGGTGGAGAACGGGGGAATAGGGTAGGTAAAGAGGCATTAAGGTCGAAATTAGGTCATAGCCTTGTAGCTATCCCACTGGAAGGGGTTTTAACAATGACCTTTTAACTTTCATAATTCCTTTTCACGACAGAGTTTAGGGCTCTTAGTAGGCAGTTCCGTGAATATTCATCCTTTTAGGGTAGGAAGCGTTTGGGGGTTGTACGTGGGAGGAACGGAGGGAACGTTTAAATATATTCTTCTGTCTTTGGAATTTTAAATATGTCAAACTTTGGATTTTTACTCATTAGGAGTACTGGCTGTTTTACATTCATTAGAAATACCGAAAATGCTTTTGACTGTCTGTATTCCAGTGAGATACACAAGAATGCTTGAGATCTTGTCCAAGTCTACTGGCCTGGTGTTTCACATGGGCCAGACCAAGCAAGCCATAAGAAATAAAAGGACAGTTGCAGAGGGAAAACAAAGAGCTGAAAGGAGAGGGACAGCTTTGTAGAGGCGATGAATGGTGAAAATTCAGCAATGTGTAAACCAACCTGGGAGTGGGGAGCGTGTGTGTGTGTGTGTGTGTGTGTGTGTGTGTGTGTGTGTGTGTGTGTGTGTGTGTGTGTGTGTGTGTGTGTGTGTGTGTGTGTGTGTGTGTGTGTGTGTGTTTGTGTGTGTGTGTGTGTGTGTGTGTGTGTGTGTGTGTGTGTGTGTGTGTGTGTGTGTGTGTGTGTGTGTGTGTGTGTGTGTGTGTGTGTGTGTGTGTGTGTGTCTCTCTCTCTCTCTGTGTCTGTGTGTATGGGAGTGAGCAGTGTGTGATTCTGAGTGTGTCAGGAAGCGGTTGGTTATGTTCAATAATGTCTGCCATGAGGCACCCACAGTAGCCTGATTCTAATTGAATTAAACTCCCATTTATTTGCAGAGGCCTGAGCAACAGGCTGGAGAAAGAAAGCTTCAAGGTTTGCTCTACTGCTCAGAGGGCCCACCTTTACTCGCCCTGTACAGATCCACCATCTGTACATCCCTGCACACATGCTCCTCTTCCTCGACAAATGTTCTGGGCCTCCTCCTCCCCAACGCAGGAGCCAAAAAAGGGGGAGGGGGGGGGTGAGAGGCCGAGGCACACAAAAGCTCTCTAGGCTGCCCTCAGGCCTGAAAATGAAATGATTTTTTTATTTTTAGAAATAGAAATAACAATATCGTAAGATCACCGGCTCAGGTGAGATCGATTTCCAGCTAAAGGTTCCTCTGGCTGCTGACATACGTCAAGCAAAGGAAAAGGTTAAAATTAGAAAATGTAATTTATTTGATAATTTCCCAGAATAATTCGTGTTAATATGGGTTAATTAATATGCAAATCTCTCAGCAGATGTTCTGCAGCGGGTCCTTGCTACGAGAGTGTGTGTGTGTGTGTGTTTGTGTGTTTGTGTGTGTGTGTGTGTGTGTGTTTGTGTGCCTTTGCAGCCTCTACTTTCTCCTGTCTGATTTTGGCTGTCACTTATTGGCTATAATTACTGTAACTAACCAAATACACACAAAACCTTTCGGAGGAGGAAGGATGAAACCCTTTCCAGTTTGAGTCGTTCATCGTGGGCAAACTGGTACTTTGCTCACATAAAGGGAGACAATTTCAAATTTTCTTTGACTATAGTATAAAAGCCCTTTTTAGGCTTCTTACCAATTTTCCCAATGAATGCAGCAAGCGGGTACTTAAACTATTCGAAATGTGTGTGCTTTTGTACGCAAATGTGTACAAATGTAAATTGTATAGTAATCACTACTGGGAATACCAAGGGAGCACCACCTGCACATCAATGTCGATGTTGGACTGTTGACAAATCACCTATGCCTGCTCAATTTATGCAGATATTTATAAGCAGATAAATAATGAAATGTCCTGAAATAGGAATAGGGGATCAAAGAAGTAAATGAATGGTGCTTTATCCAGAAGAATCAGGTTTCCTATCAAATATTCATGTTACCCCAAAAAGCGCTCAGCTGGAAGACTCCCCTCAAACACACAAACCCTTGCTTTAGTTTTATTCACAATCAAAATATAGCATATAAATCCAATGTGTAAGGCACAGGGAGAATGAATCTTACATTACGAACAAATGTTACAAACTTATTTTGGAATCGTATTATTTCTTGTTATATTTTAGCTTCCTAGATGTTCTCAGCCTGCCAGCTGGGTACAGTGCTCTGCTCTGGAGGCCTGCTCACTCATGAAGAGAGTATCCATGTTCTTGATAGTGGAGTAGTGTGTTGCTATAAGCTGAGAATCTTATCTGGACCTGTCCTCTCTCTCTCACTCTCTCTCTTTCCCTCCGTGGCCCTGTCTCCGTCGGGCCTCCCGTCTCTCCCTCTCCCTCCCTCTTTCTCTCCAGCCCTCCTCACCACTTGCAAAGGGACACCATGGCTCGCTGCCACAGGTTCACACCCCCCCACCCCCGCCTCCCCGCCCCAGTGTGCCCTTCCCTCCGAATGCTCTTTTATAAACACACATACACTGGCATCGAGAAATACACACACACACACACACACACACACACACACACACACACACACACACACACACACACACACACACACACACACACACACACACACACACACACACACACACACACACACACACACACACACACACACACACAAACACACACACAGACACACACAGAGATACACACACACAGGCCAGTTCCGTTCCAGGTAAATGAATCTGCTGACGGGGCCAGAGTAGGGCCAGGGACTGATGTTGGTTTCATGTGAGGGGAGGGGGGGGGGCAACAAATTGATAGTCACAGCACAGTGTTATCAGCTAGCTGCTTAATATGACCTGACTGTTGCTCTGTCTGTCTGCTGTTGCTGTGAGTGAGCCAGTGGGGCCTTGCACCTTGTTTACAGCCACCAGCATGACACCACTAGTTCTCCCTTTATGCATCCACGCATCACTGTCATCAATCACAGTCTACTGTACTGCAAGTGAGTGCTGCCGTGTGAGCGCCCATGTGTGTGCGTGCATGTATGTCAGAGAGAGCGAGAGAGAAAGAGAGATGTTCTTCGGAACGTGTCTTCAATCACATTTCTATTTATCAGGGACAAAGAAAGGAAAGGTGCGTCACGAGGAGTATCATCTAGTCTCACCAAGGCCACAGAGCGTGACAGTGACTGCAGTAGATGTCAGAGACATGCCTCTACAAACTCTCGAATCTATCAACTTGACAAAATAGAGCCTTTTGTTGTTGGATACAGGTCATATTGATAAGTCATAACCTCGTCATATAAGGCAGACCTAAGAGGAAGCAGTTTTAGCTGGAGACTTTGCTTGCCTAAAAATGGACATAGGATTTAATGCAACTAAAGTGAGGATGTTCTGTGGAAAAAGCAGCAATGTTTTTTTTAGCTCAAGGGCCATATTACCCATTTTAATAAAAAGGAATCCATGAAAATAAATGACTTGCACTAAGTATATGCAAATTCAAATGTAAGCAATCAGTGCAAAATTAATTTAGCCAGAACTGATTAAAAGATTTAATAAATCTATATACAGTATTGCTTCAATCTGATATTGTAAATGTATTACAATTCCTGTAAGATTAATTAGTATGCTACAATAACATATTGGACTGCCAGAATAGATTACTGTAGGTTTTTGTTAATAACAGCTAAGCAGAACCTGAGTTGTAATTGTGCACTCTTACAAAGTCATTTGACGGTGATTTCCTTAAAATGTGAATAAAATAGGCTAAGTACCAAAGAAAGTCACAAAACGTATAGGCCTGAGGTTAGTTAATTTTTATTTTGCTGGCCTTTGAGAAGCGAAAAAAGCTCAAATAATTTCACAAGTCTGACAGGTTGAGTTGTTTTGTGTTCCCACAAATGCCTTTCACCTTTCCTAACTCGCCATAACTATTGTACAGACCCTGAGAGAAGTAAATGGGTAAAAACAACAGTTTGATCTGGTCAAGGTTGTTATGGTTTCCTGTCCAGGCGGCTGTGGCCTACAGCTACATTTATCTCAGGAACACTGAGTTTGCACCTGAAGCCTAACAGAATCTGTCAGATACTCTATTCTCTCTCTCTCTCTCTCTCTCTCTCTCTCTCTCTCTCTCTCTCTCTCTCTCTCTCTCTCTCTCTCTCTCTCTCTTCTCTCTTTCCCCCTCTCTTTCTTTATCTCTCTCTCTCTCTCTCTCTCTCTCTCTCTCTCTCTCTCTCTCTCTCTCTCTCTCTCTCTCTCTCTCTCGCGCTCTCTCTCGCGCTCTCTCTCGCGCTCGCGCTCTCTCTCGCGCTCGCGCTCTCTCTCTCTCTCTCTCTCTCTCTCTCTCTCTCGCTCTCGCTCTCGCTCTCGCTCTCGCTCTCGCTCTCGCTCTCTCTCGCTCTCTCTCTCTCTCGCTCTCTCTCTGTCCCTCCAATGGGGCATTATTGGCATGGGAAACATACAGTTGAAGTCGGAAGTTTACATACACCTTAACCAAATACAAATAAAACTCAGTTTTTCACAATTCCTGACATTTAATCCTAGTAAAAATTCCCTTTCTTAGGTCAGTTAGGATCACCACTTTATTTTAAGAATGTGAAATGTCAGAATAAAATTAGAGAGAATGATTTATTTCAGCTTTCCTTTCTTTCATCACATTCCCAGTAGGTCAGAAGTTTACATACACTCAATTAGTATTTGGTAGCATTGCCTTTAAATTGTTTAACATGGGTCAAATGTTTCGGGTAGCCTTCCACAAGATCCCACAATTAGTTGGGTTAATTTTGGTCCATTCCTCCTGACAGAGCTGGTATAACAGAGTCAGGTTTGTAGGCCTCCTTGCTCTCACACACTTTCAGTTCTGCTCACAAATGTTCTATAGGATTGAGGTCAGGGCTTTGTGATGGCCACTCCAATACCTTGACTTTGTTGTCCTTAAGCCATTTTGCCACAACTTTGGAAGTATGCTTTTGGTCATTGTCCATTTGGAAGACCCATTTGTGACCAAGCTTTAATTTCCTGACTGATGTCTTGAGATGTTGCATCAATATATCCACATAATTTTCCTACCTCATGATGTCATCTATTTTGTGATGTGCACCAGTCCCTCCTGCAGCAAAGCACCCCAACAACATGATGCTGCCACCCCGTGCTTCACGGTTGGGTTGGTGTTCTTCGGATTGCAAGCCTCCCCCTTTTTCCTCCAAACATAACGATGGTCATTATGGCCAAACAGTTATATTTTTGATTCATCAGACCAGAAGACATTTCTCCAAAAAGTGCGATCTTTGTTCCCATGTGCAGTTGCAAACCGTAGTCTGGCTTTCTTATGGCAGTTTTGGGGCAGTGGCTTCTTCCTTGCTGAGGGCCGTTCAGGTTATGTCGATATAGGACTCGTTTTACTGTGATATATAGATACTTTTGTACCTGTTTCCTCAAGAATCTGCACATGGTCCTTTGCTGTTGTTCTGGGATTGATTTGCACTTTTCACACCAAAGTACGTTCATCTCTAGGAGACAGAACGCATCTCCTTCCTGAGCGGTATGACGGCTGCGTGGTCCCATGGTGTTTATACTTGCGTAATATTGTTTGTACAGATGAACGTGGTACCTTCAGGCGTTTGCAAATTGCTCCCAAGGATGAACCAGAGGTGACACATTTTTTTCTGAGGTCTTGGCTAATTTCTTTTGATTTTCCCATGATGTCAGGCAACGAGGCACTGAGTTTGAAGGTAGGCCTTGAAATACATCCACAGGTACACCTCCAATTGACTCAAATTATGTCGATTAGCCTATCAGAAGCTTCTAAAGCCATGACATCATTTTCTAGAATTTTCCAAGCGGTTTAAAGGCATAGTCTACTTAGTTTATGTGAACTTCTGACCCACTGGAATTGTGAAACAGTGAATTATAAGTGAAATAATCTGTCTGTAAACAATTGTTGGAAAATTACTTACTGTCATGCACAAAGTAGATGTCCTAACCGACTTGCCAAAACTATAGTTTGTTAACAAGAAATTTGTGGAGTGGTTGAAAAACGAGTTTTAATAACTCCAACCGAAGTGTATGTAAACTTCCAACTTCAACAGTATGTTTACATTGCCAAAGCAAGTGAAATAAACAATAAACAAAAGCGAGAAGAAAAATCTCTATCTCTCTCTGTGTCCTCTGTCTTTGTCTCTGTCTCGCTCTCTCTCTCTCTACTAGATATCATCTCTCTGTCCCTCTTCTCTCCCTCTCTCCCTCTCTCTCTCTCTCTCTCTCTCTCTCTCTCTCTCTCTCTCTCTCTCTCTCTCTCTCTCTCTCTCTCGCTCTCTCTCTCATTCTCTTCCCCGCCTATCTCTCTATTAGATTCTAATGAACAAAAACAAGAGAAACATCTGTATTCACACAGTTTTAAACACTGCAGGAGACAGCTTGTCAACCTGACTAAACCCACAAGAGAAACACAGAGCGAAGCCATTACCATACAGAAAGGTTTATTTATGACCATTTCTTTCCAAATTCTTAACTCAAATAATTTACTGTGAGCCAAAATGATGACCAAATTTAATTTATTACCTTTTACCACATAAGATATTAGAGCTTTTGTAGCCTACGAATGAACTGTATCCAACGTATGAAATAGAGGCTCACTTGGAAGACTTCCAAGCAAACCGGCCTTGTTTGGGATTCATTGTTAGGGGCCGGGTTAGTCGAATTGTCCTGATGTGTATTAAACACAATGAACGAGGTAAAAAACTAAATTGGTGTGAAGGCACATTTTCTGAATCGCATCTGTGCTCTGAGCTGGAGAGACAGAGAGAGACAGAGAGAGACAGAGAGAGACAGAGAGAGACAGAGAGAGACAGAGAGAGTATAAAGAGGAGAATGAAAGAGAGAGAGAGAGAGGGGAGAGAGGTGAGAAAGGAGAGAGGTGAGAGAGAGGTGAGAGAGGAGAGAGAGAGAGCAGAGGAGAGAGATGAGAACGAGAGAGAGAGAGAGAGAGGGGAGAGAGGTGAGAGAGGAGAGAGGTGAGAGAGAGGTGAGAGAGGAAAGAGAGAGAGCAGAGGAGAGAGAGAGGAGAACGAGAGAGAGAGAGAGAGAGAGGGGGGAGAGAGAGGTGAGAGAGGAGAGAGAGGAGAACAAGAGAGAGGAAAGACTGCTCACTGTCATAAAACGCTGCCGGTCTGCCAGTCTGTCACCAGCTGGGGTCCGGGGGGAAGGGAGAGGGAAGGTAGGGGGGTTTAGAAGGGTGAGGGATCAGGCACCTCAGATGGGATAAAGATCAGAGGGGAGAACGGGAACCCATCCACCCACACAGGTGAGGACCAAGCCAGGCAGTGGGAGTAAGCAGGCCCCCACCCCACCCCCACAACCCCCGGTCTGGTCTGCATGGCCCCCAATCTGATCTGATCCAGCCTGGGTCTCAGCCTTTTCATTCAGATGCTAATGAGTGTGTAAATCACATCTGGTCCCCCCTCTGTGCCTGGATCTTTGTCACCTGAATAGCATCCCCACCAGGTATCAAACGAGCTGCAGGAAATGGGCCTCTTTTCATCCCCTCTTCCCCGCCAACCTCTCTCCACCTCTCTCCAATCAGCAAATGAGCGGCGGGCGAACCCCCTGACAACGGGGCGAACCCCCTGACAACGGGCCCCAGCAAGGCTCTGTGTCCTACAGGGAGGGAAACAGCCTCGGGAGACTCAGAGGGACACCGACACTGGACCTGATACTGTTACCCCTTCCCAATTAGCCAGCGCAGCCAGGAGGACGTGGCTTCCACGAGGATACCAGGAAACACATTGGATGCAACAACTAGGACGCTCTTATTTGAACAGAGACATTGTAGGACGAGTCACAAGGATTTCAGAAGCATGTGTACTGCATGCGAGATGAGCTGCGTTAGTCGATAGGCGTTCTTATCGGAGGCAGATGACAGAGGTGTAACCTCTCTCTCTCTCTTTCTCTCTCTCTCTCTCTCTCTCTGTTGAACTAAATGAACAACATCATCACACGTCCCAGCCCATAAGTTATGGATGACGTGGGTGTGTGTAAACACTGTCAGAGACACATTTTCTCACATTTTCTGCCTCCCGCCTACTACTTCCATATTTCACCTGCCTTTTCACCACCCAGAGCGGAGCCTACACCTTTAATTACCTCACAGGAGGGTCTCCTCGTCCCCACAGTAGCAAAAAAACAGAGCTGCTTCTTCCAAGTCAATTATAATGATGATTTCGGACCAACAGAGCGGCCAATCCACAGGAGGACCCACGGGACACATGGGGACCCGTTAAGGGTCTTTGTCATGCTAAACACACCTTTATAAGACCTAATCTTTAACCAGGATGCTTAGACAAAATACACCAGCCTCTAGTTTATTACGTAACAGAGAGGTTCCAACATAACAAAGAGCTACCTATATATCCATTCAATCTGTTTCTTCATCATTAGAGTTTAAGAACGTCATTGCTTACTGATGTTGCTGTGACAACAACATGGTACTTAAAAAAAAAAACGTTATATCACCAAATCAAAGTTTAAAGTCATACTGGGACATTTTCTAACATACGGTGTAGAACAAATGCAAAACAAATGTTGTCTTTAAATGCACACAGTCCATCAAATCGGCAATACCTGAGCCAATTTTGTTTGAGCAGTCGTTTTTAATAATAAAGCACTGTCGTTGAATTTTGCCAAAAAACATTACCTCTTGCCTGTCAGTCCATGGAGAAAATGAGCTATCATTTAAAAACAGTTGTTTTTCCATACTAACCACACAGACCCATTTCCCTGTCAATTACATGCAACCTTGGCTACGTACTATATGATATATAGTACATGCTTGTGCATCTTACATAATTGAGCAGTTTCTTTGGCATAGATGATGTGGAAAGGGACCTGGGAAACGTAACGCTGCGTGCATACACACTGTGAGTTACTTTTGTCGTAAAAGAGTATAAAGGAAATTTTGATCTGAGGTTTTTTTTCCCCCCGCCTTGGCTCTACCCTCGGGTTCAGCCTCCCTGTGTTTCTGTCAATCCGTTTCCTTTTTTGATCAGGAGCATCAAAGAGTGAGCATGTGTGAATGCTGCAGGTACCTGGGGTAATGCAAGGTGCTAATTAGCTCAGTGGGATAATTGACGTGTAGATTACACCGCGAACAAATGCTTCGACTTGTTTGTGCTTCTCACTTTTACCCTGCTTGCTCCCTCCCTCCTCCCCATTCCCTCCCAACACCCCCTCTTTACCTCAGCCTTAATTAACAATTCACCTGCCTTGTTAAGAAGATGGCAGGGCATGCCAGGCTGCCAAGGCAGCAACACAAAGTGGTTCGTAGGAGGAGGGGAATTCAGCTCCAACAGGTTGAGATACCTCACATTCTATAGTCTACGTCAACCCCGGCTCTATTCCCTGTGCCAATAAGCCCGGCCTGGGGAGAAAAAATAGCAGCTATTGCTGTTATATACTGAGAGGCGAGAGCATTATAAAAGAGCAAGACGAGCTCATAGAAATTCTAAAAGGAAACCATTTCTAAACGAAAGAGCATTCCATTAGTGTTTCCAATAGGCCTCTATTGTTATGCCTCCTATAATGCTATTTCCTTAATCTTTTGTCTTTAGGAAACTATTATTAGCTAAAGCACTCACAGCTGCCTGTGAATACGTTCTGTAGAGGGAGCTTGAATTCGTTCATTAACAACTGAATATCGGCGAACACATTTGCTGAGGCTTGCTAATAAACTAATAATGACTGTTTCTTTTAGTTGGGAAATTGGAACGAGGGAAGAAATTAAAAAGGTGCCTGAGGTTCGGTAAGACAGAGAGGAGAGAGAGAGAGCGAGAGAGAGCGAGAGAGAGCGAGAGAGAGAGAGAGAGAGAGAGAGAGAGAGAGAGAGAGAGAGAGAGAGAGAGAGAGAGAGAGAGAGAGAGAGAGAGAGAGAGAGAGAGAGAGAGAGAGAGAGAGACTGGCCCATTAGCAGGACAGATGTGAAGGCAAAAGGTGAACAGTTTAAATGTCGCCTCCTCACCTCCCTGCCAACCGCCAGTAATCTGTCTCTGACTAGTTTACAAGTTAAACACATTATAGTGCTTATATAGTCTCATGTTGAGACCGCACAGACACACACACACACGCACACACACACACAGGGCTCTGTCACTGCCTGCGAGCTATCACCATTTCTCTAAGACACACGATTGGACCAAAGGACCGAGCTAAGCCAGGCAAAGCATTAAGCTCATTGTTTCTTGATACTTCCTCAAAGTTCCTTGGAAACGTCCTTCTCTCTCTTTAAGACCCCCAGTGACTTAGCTTTTATCAAATGTTCATCTAGACCGGAAGTCATATTAATTCTACTTTCCCTGTTAGAGCTCTCTCAGGCAGAATGATTTGTACAATGTAAACTAGAGGAAATGTGCTTTGGGAGAAGACTTCCCTACTGGCCTCGTTTAACTCTATACCTGCTAGGAAACTGCTTTTAACCTACACTTTACACTTTTCCACAGATTTAAAGGAAAAATAACTACAGAAAATAAGGATGGGATGTCTCTGCACACAATTGTCTACAATATAATCCCTAAATATTCTATAATCATGGTATGTTTTCTTCATATATATTTTTTTCTTCGGTTTTCTTTTCAAGATAAAAGATATGTGGGGGGAAATGATTAGACATATTATTAACTTTTTTACACGTCCACAATGTGCCTTTTCTCAGACAGATAGATGACTCTGTCCTCCAAAAGGTTTGAGAAACAGAGAAGCTTATTTGTACATATTTGAGTCAGACAAACTGGCAGTTTCCGTCACCAACCTGATAATTCTCCCAACATCCCTCACCCACCCTGGCCTTTGTTTTCCCTCCCTGCCTTTTTCCTGTCGCCATCTCGGTATTTAATCTTATACAGACAGGCGGCACGGAGGGTTTACTTTCCCCCTCAAAGACAGGGTCGGCTACGAAAAAGGCAGGAGGAAGAGAGTGGAGCTAGGAACTTGCTAGGGACAGACAGGGGAGTTAGCAGAAAGGCACAGGAAACCTGTCCTGTGCGTAACTTTTAACAAAAACCTTTCATCTTCCCAGCTTTCCTCAAGACAGTGCACTTCCAACTGAGTTTCTCCTTTGAACTATTACCTGATAAGGAAACTTTCCTTTTTTTCTTTCGAGAGCCACAGAATGAAAAAGGGGAAAAGTATCCCCCCTGTATACACGTTAAACCTCTCATCGCTTTGAACACGAGCTACTGCTCCTTTTATCCCTGCAAAACCAGTTTCCTATGGTTATTAACTCCTTCAAACCAGGTAATTACAGCTGTGGTAAACAGAGCTGTGGCAGATCAGAGTAGGGTAGCAGCTCAGGACCCACTTCACATTTGCAATCATACGCCGTCTTAGACTGCGTCCAAAGCGGCACCCTATTCCCTATACAGTGCACTACTTTCAACCGGGGTCCTGGTCAAAAGCAGTGCCCTAAAGAGGGAATAGGACGCCATTGGGGACACAGGCACTACACTTAGGTAGTTAACAGGACAGAGGTAATAATGCCAGGCTGCTGCGGGATCCATTTGCGGATAACTGCTTCGGTCTAATCCATTTAAGTCACGAGGTCTTTGTGTAAGGAGGGAGCTGTGTGTGTGGAGAGACGGTGAGAGGGGAGAGCACCCGTGGGTATATCTGATGGGTGGGTCATAAATCACATGGAGAGAGAAGTTTTAAAAAGTGGAGCTCAGGCTCCCACAGTGAGAAGTGGACGTGGGGAACACCCCTCGGAGGGAGAAGGGAGAGACTCTGAGCCTGAGACAAACACTGGGGCTATCAACACTGGGTTAAAACAGCAGTGAGCCCGGAGGAGTGGAAGGGGAGCTGCATTACTACACTCGTCCCCCTCTCTCTCTCTCTTTCCCCTTCCTCTGCTCCACCCCTGGCTCCTCCCCTCCTAGCTGCACTCAAATACATTGAGAGAAGGAGAGACGTTAACCCAAATAAAAAGAGGTGAAGTATTAGTTTGCCTCTCGCTGATCTACAGTAACAGGAAGTCCAAGGCACTTTCAGCGGTGCCCTTCATTTATTTCTCTCTCTCTCTCTCTCTCTCTCTCTCTTCTCCTCTCTCTCTCTCCTCTCTCTCCTCTCTCTCTCTCTCTCTCTCTCTCTCTCTCTCTCTCTCTCTCTCTCTCTCTCTCTCCTCTCTCCTCTCTCTCTCCTCCTCTCTCTCTCTCTCTCTCTCTCCTCTCTCTCTCTCTCTTCTCTCTCTCTCTCTCTCTCTCTCTCTCTCTCTAGTATTTCTTGACTGTTGTTTCAGTTAACGAAAACAAAGAGCTGACGAGACATTTTATGGTGTTCTTGTGACACACACGTCATGCAGAGGACTCCCACATGGGTGCTCAGGGTCGGACAGGAAGGGCCAGTCTGACAAGGTCCCTAAATGTTCTGGTAGTCTTTCCCTTTCTGTTTATGTTGTCAAATCTCCCAGATACTGATATATATATATGTGTGTGTGTGTGTGACTTTTCTAACATGAAAACACAAAATCCTCTGTAATGGACAGCTAGTACATCCCTGGGGCTTACACAGGGCAAAGATAGAGCTTTCTGTTGATTCTTGTGACAGACAGAAAGGTATTTGATTGGCTCAACCATTTTGTGTAGCTGCTGTGTGGTGTTTCAAAGGTGCTATATATATATGTCTGTTTGTTTCTTTTCTAGTTCTTATCTGTTTTGGTCGGTGTGAGGTGTGACAGAACGGACGGGTAACCAGTTCCCCTTTCAACTGTGTTCACAGGGTGACAACCACCCAGCCGATCTACTGCAGAGAGGGAACTAATCATGCATTGACACCTTGAACCGTTCAAGTCTCTCCCTCAGAGAGTAGCGACCACATCTCTCCCCCTGCTTGGCCTGTTCGCTCGCTGTCACTGCCACAAATTGGCTTCAAACTTGAATCCAAGGTGCCAGAGAACCATTACTCAGACAAAGGCTTGAATTCCACCCAGGGCCTAATGTGTCAAAATCCTTACCTTGCACTACAGAGGAATAAACCTCTTCATTTTAACTCGTTATAGACTCTATTGTACATTTGCTTTGCCAATACCCTAGCTCGTTAGACTCGGCCGAACTGAAGCTCTTTTCCTATTGCTTTGGTAAATGTCTGTGGATCACTACAGTGTTTGTCTGTGTCTTACTTGAGAACATGGTATTTAGCGACAAAATTCACGAAAGATTTCCCGACAGAAAAAGATGCTCTCATTTACCCGCAAGAGCAGAACCATGTGGAAGTAGAAGGAGGCTTTTCTAAACCTCAATTCTCAATAGGGTTAAAAACAAACAAGAATGCAACAAGGGCATACCCAACCCAAACAGACACCTGCACCGTTCGGTAAACAGGCTACCGCTGACGGAAAGCTGTCTGTAATTAGACAAAGTAGTAATCTTGTTCTGACAGAGAGGATTATATTTGGTCCCGGTGTGTCTGGGGAAGCCGATTTCATTTCCTGGAAAAACCTTTCCTTCCTCCCTCTCCGCTCCTCTCCTCAGATCCTCCACAGTTACCTGACTCAGCTGCTTGTAGGAATCAAATTCAGTCAACAGATAACAGCTAATCATTTGTCACCCTGAGAAGCAATTCCCTGCAATTGCCAAGGAAGAGTGCGCCACTTTATTCTGGCGCTCTGTCAGATGGCGAAGAAATTGCATTCCGCCGCGCCGCGCCTAACCTCTTGCTCTCCAGAGTCACCCGTAACAACAGTTGACTTCATCAGGAGGAAGACAACATGGCCAACCCTGAACAGCATCGATTCAGGCGAGGCCCACCCCTGGCCCCCTAAGCTCCCCTACCAATCCCCCACCGCACCCCTTCCAACCCCCAGACTACCCAGTGGAAATACAGACAGACTCCACACAGCTGTTTCCTTCCAGTATTCCTTGAGGTGTTACACCGTGTCGCTCCTTCTGCCGTCTTAATCAACTGATCGTCGTTGTCGTAGCTACGGTATCAAAGTAGCAGAACATATTCTAGAAAGAGAATCCCATTCCAAATTCCAAAAGAGAACGCGGTCCATGTTTGTTGGGACTGGAAGTAGCCTAGGCTGCAAATTGCAGAGAGAACGGTCAGGGCTTTGCTTTTCATGTGACCTGAAAATAATTGACGGTTTTAGAGCGAGAAAAATACAAATAAATTCCCCAGGTTCATGAGGGTTTTTAATTTGTGTTTGTTAACTGGCTCCTGGAATACAGCCACGCAGCTACTTAATTACATTACACATGGCATGGAGATGTTCGTAGCAGACAGAAGGCAAGAGAAAAAACACAATATTGCCAGCGTGCAAAAGTACCTTTAACAACTAGCAAATTTAGTGATTTATTTGAAAGGGACTATTCTATTAGATTAGCAATGGCATATTAGCGACAATTTGGTAAAAGAGGCTAACCGAACGAAAGAACTGTGAAACGGCAGCGTCTCAGGGAGAGTGCTCATGTTGATTACGTAATGCTATGTCTGTGTGTTGCAGATAAGAGCCAGGTACAGATACAGAGCTGGGGCCAGATGGTTTGTAGCCTACAGTATGTGTGTCTCGGTGAGTACAGGAGAGAGACAGTTGGAAGGAAGGTCAGAGAAATGAAACAACTGTGGAGTTTTTTTTTTTACTAAGAAAAGGGAATGAGTCAGCCTTTCTGTCGAACAAGTGTCTAAAGCACAAGCAGGAACTAGTGAACCTGACACCTTCATAAGGCCTCACCGTTTCACACTGTAGTATAGGGTGCAACATTTCTGTCTGTCTTTAAATAATGTATCTGCAGTACTGTAGATATTTCTAGAAGTAAATGAGTTATCATAAATGACTCACTACAGCCTCCATGTACACGATAACTAATGGCTTGCCGTTGCAGAGTAAATGCAGTCAGAAATATAATGCATCCACCACTGAATATTTCGAGGATTTTCTTCAAAAATCAGAATATTTGACTATTTCCAAATATTTCCACGAATGAATTGATGTAGGCTTTAGCCATTGTGCTGGGAGGAAAGAAAACGTCCACCCCTCTGAAACGTAAGTAAGCTGCAAACAGACACAAATTCCCAGGGAGAAGTCACATTTTCTCAGGTTAGACTAAATAATGTATGCATACATTCACTTTGGCATGATGAAGCAATTTTAGCCTTTACAACCCAGGAGTACTCAGGAGGAACAAGGCCTAGCTTCCTGCATGGCTGAATAATTCAAACATCCAGGTGGAGGAGTCTCAGAATACTTCTGGTTGCGTAGAGGAAGAAGCAGAGGCTTCAATTGGCTAATACCTAGGAGAGTGTCCAACGAAATCTCACCAGATTTGCCTCTTCAAAC